>NW_026889787.1:2305000-2585000 GCF_033153115.1 Saccostrea echinata
AAGAAAATTGCTATATCTTAACTTACATGTTTACAGACAGAATAGAATTAACTAAAATGGGATTTCCATGCGTAAAAAAAGAAAATATTGAATTATAAGACATTCGATGCGGAAATTTTTAATAAATAACATTATTACTATTTAGTACATGTATCTGTTCATAATTCTGTGTAAGTATTTAACATCACATAATCCAAACGCTACATCTAACACATTGTCAGGTAGAGATATATGTACTGTAGTACATGTATGTAGCTACAAAGATATTTCTTTTCTGAGCAATTTGCAAATACTTCTTTTTTGACTAACACATTATTCATTTCAATATTAAAAGGTAGTCTCCATATTTGTATATTTTTTGACTCCATACATATTTTTAGAGAGAGAGAGAGAGAGAGAGAGAGAGAGAGAGCACTCAATGTACATATGCATACATATGCACGTTCTTTAAAGTGCTTCTTTATTCTGAAAAATACCTTGTAAAAATGGAATGAACCACTTTGATTTTATTCCATACTTCATCATATCGATATGCACAATATATTAGACCAACCCAAGCGTGTGGCGTCTTTTTTTCAGATTAATACGCGGGGGTTATTATTGACAAGAAAAACAAGTCTCCGAATAAAATTACACCGTTCGCAGTTCAAGATAAAATTTTAAAAAAAATAATAATAATAAAAGAACCCCTCTTTGATACAGTAACATGGAAATGTGAACAACTACAACAACAATTGGGGGGGGGGGTGGCCTTTATAAGTGTATATAAATTATTCCATACAATATATCAATTTAAAAGCAAGTGAATTTTCTCAGAAAAAAAATTAAGGGGGCGGGGCTACTTCCCCTCTCCGCTTTGATTCTACTCCTTAATGATAGATTATATATATAACTGATGGTATGTAAAGACTGGTAAAAACGTAGGTTTCGACATCCCGCATTAGAAACTATTAGGCATAAACACTGAAACTCTGGTCCAGTGGTTCTTGAGAAGAAGATTTTTAATGGTTCTTCCTATATATTTCAATGTAAAACTTTGATTCCCTATTGTTCCCCATCCTAATCGAAGGGGACATGGTTTGAACAATTTAGAATCTTCACTACCCCAGAGTGCTTTCACAAAAGTTTCAGCATTTCTGGCCCAGTGGTTCTCGAGAAGAAGATTTTTAAAGATTCCTCCTGTACATGTCAATGTAAATCATTTATTCCATATTGAACCCCTACCACCCCCCCCCCCCCCACCTCTTGCAGACCAAGATTTGAACAATTTAGAATCTATTCTATCTCACGAAGCCTTCTAATAAGTTTCAGCTTTTTTGGTCCAATGGTTCTTGAGAAGAAGATTTTTTAAAGAAAAAGTACGCTGTTTCTCGATTTACTTCTCCTTATATTTAAGATGCCTTCTCAAAATATTACAAATCTAGTGTTCCTAACAATATACATTTATTGCGTGATCGTCAGGAAAATATGCGGATTTATTTAGCCCGAGGGAAGATGATGCTTTCACCATCATGTCTTACCGAAACAAGCCAAATCTTTAAAAACAAACTTTTAAATTCGGCACCGCTCTCAAATTCACTGTCAGACTGAAACACTTTACTGAAGTCACTTTGACACTTCACAGACAATTGTCATTTCTTGTTTTTTTTCTAAACATCCTTATTATAAAGAAGACAGCTTGTTTCTTCAGTATTTGGCAGAGGAAACCTTTCAGCTATTTTAATTTTGTGAAATCTGCTGCTCGCGGAAGTTTTCCTTCAACGAATGATAAACATGGCGGGAAAATCCAGAAGGTTTTCGAAATGGTTGAATATGATGAAAAGCACGACGACAACAGAGAAATATGTTTTATGGCCATGTCACATGAATGGATAAGCATTGTATAGAATAGATATAATGAGGTTTGATAATTCTTTTATTCTCAAGAATTTGATGACCGTGAAATATGTAAGGAAGAATTTTTGTCAATACATGACTTAAAGAATTAATTATTAAAAAAAACTCACACCTTTTAGCTTTTATTATAGCTTAAACATGACAGGTGCATGACTGCTGGTTATGTTTCTATGTCCGGCAGGTGAGAATAAGTATCTGGCAATACGATCGTGCATTGCCAATTCATTCCAACATTAGGAATCATTCATTACAGAAATCATTATCTATGTTTTCTTTTTGAAATTACAGTAGCTGTCCTTTCAAGTGTTGTGTACAAGTATTAGTAGCGTCGAGAAGGGGAAAATTAAAATTAAACAGTAACAATTATAGTTACGAAAGGTGAAAAATCCAAACAAACAAAAACAAAACCGAAATAAATAAAGAAAGAAAGAAATCAAAGGACAGGTGCATTTATAACCGCTTTTGATTAAGTGTGATCTACTTGTAACAAAAAATAAGTTGACAAAAAGTATCAGTTTTCATATACGGAATAAATTTTTATAAGACAACCCTAAGATATCATTATGTGCCTCTCTTTCCTGTTTCTAATCCACTAGATGAAATCCCGCGCAAGCGCGGGGAATTGAATTTATACCACTACCGACAGAAAATATATTGTAGTTTTCTACTGACAGCCTACAGGCTTATAGCAGGAACAAATACTTTGTTCAAATCCCGCAGGAAGTAGATTTACCTATCCACCCCAACCCCCGTTTGTTGTGTTTGTTTTGTTTTATTATTTTTTTTTTAACTTGAAAAATAGCAATTTCATTAATTGACGTTTATTGTGAAACCTGTTATACTATGTTATGGATATTGTACTTCAGATGCTCTTATTTCATTTCCGTCAAGGATAAAAGCAACGAATATGCACATTTTACTAATAAATTGATGGGGGGGGGGAATTCACAGGTACTTGGGTCTTGGTTTATAAATATGTTTGTACCTTATTGATATGTAAAAATGTATTTTACTTTTTTACCTATCAATAATAGGTACATACATATTTATAAACCAAGACCCAAGTACCTGTGTAAAAATTAGCTTTTAACGCCCTATGAATAGGCTGAGTATTTGATACAAAAGAGTAAGCTGCAATAATGTAGCTCTCTCCGATTTTTTTTTTTTTGTTTTTTTTTTTTGATCTGATATTTTCTGGCCTCTCTCTCTCTCTGCCCCCCCCCCCCTCCCTTTCAAAAAAGGAGAGGGCTACATTATTGCAGCTATAAAAGATTGTATTCAGAAATTAACTGTGCATTGATTAAAGCGGAAAATATTACATCTTTAATTGTATTTGAACAATACCTTTTTCATTAATTAATCATGGCCGTAGGAACCGGGGGGCACGTGGGGGGGGGGGGGGCAATAATTTTGCCGATATATAAATTACTATTGCTTCCTACGGGCCTGAATTTTCTCTTTTCATGTAAGCAAGTTTATTACGAAGAACAAATTTTACTTCGGGTTCGTTGCCACGATGCTCTCAGTAAGGAATATATACAAATTTTACCGATAGATTTATTAGGAAAACCTACTACATACATGTATATGTAATAGTCTTTCGACATATAATCATATTCACAACTTATAGTGTTATCAGTGATTTACCATTATTTCAATTATGACCATTTACACAAAAGCTTTTTTTATGGTCATGTAGCTATAAGCGCCTTGTTTTTTTCTTAACATCGGGCTCGATGCTATATGATGTTCTAGAAGCTTCCGTCAATATAAAGATCGGTGAATGACGAAAATATTTTGCACATTTCCCTTTTTAATCGGTTATCACAACTTATTTCTTTTATATAATTTAAATCGAGTTTTGATTGAATAATTCAGTGATGACGTTTTCTGTAATAAATAAACGATTGCTTGTTGTCAGTTTCATTAAAAATTGCCAGTAACCTAGATCCGCCAACCGGAAACGCCACCTTACTCACGTTTTAGCTATTTCATGGCTGTTTATAGAAAATGAAAGTAGACTTTTAATTTAATGTACGATACTTACTATGCGAGTGAAATTTAAATATAGTTTACGGACATCAGCTTGTAGCTAGTGTATTGTTAGAGGAGTAAGTAAGAACTCTGGTGCACCCGTTTCGGAGTTTATTTGCAAAATTTATTAATTTATAAGTATAGATATCAAAGGCAGGCGAAGAAATAGAACTGTATCATCACTGGAAACTTATTTAATAAACAATTTTTCAGCGTTTTTAAAGGAAAATGCACTTTGAAATAGAAAAAAAAATTATTGATGATTTTTTATGAACGAATTAAACTTTTCGAAACAATTTAAAACACCATGGCGTGCCTGGATTTTTTTCCCATTAGAATTCATCGGTGATACAGGGAAAACATGGAGTTTTATTTGGGTTGGATGTCCCTTTTTCTCCAGGACATTTGTGTAGTTTTCTTATATTTTAATGTACAAATGCTTTATATATTTTATTATTTGACCTAGAATACTAAATATCAAAAGAATGCTTAGTGTGGAGTTGTACAGGTAATATTTTCGACTGAATTTAACCCGTTCCCAGATCCTGTCCAGACACACACACACACCCCTCCCCCAATCCCTTTTCGACATTACTTGATTTGCTCTTAGAGAACAAAGCCAACTTTCCTTCAATGCATTTATTGACAATTTACATGTAATTACTTGGAAGAAGAAATCAAATATTGTCTCAAGTTTATACAGTTATTAAGGTTATTTGAATACTTTTAAGAATATTTTGAAACTGAATTTCCCGCACGCGACGTCATTACGTCTTTAATGAGTAACATCAACGTTGTTTTGAAGCGCCTTACTAATATGCCCATAAAGTAGTGAAAAATGATATAATTTTAAAAGTTATGTATATTTGCATTCAGAAACTGTCGGGCTATCAATATTTCAAAAAATTCATTGTGTGAAATTTTCACCTTACGTGTCCTTTTCTCTTGACGGCAGGCATTTATCAATGTTTGTTTGCATTAGATAAAACTAATAATACAAGACTTGCTGCTTACTTTACATGTTTGGGCGGTACATTTCTGTTAACAATGATATTTTTAAGAATTAGATACACCCCGCTTCCTTGATAAAACTTCTACCATTTACATAACACAACAATTATAATATGTGGCTCAATTAAGTACAGCATACATATAGCAGGCTTTTAAGTGCATGGGCCATTTTTGAATAAAATATGTCTTTTCTATGCATGTAAAGCAGTGATACACCATCATAGCAAAAGTATTTAAATATCATGATTCAAATAACTTGGAGGTAGCTGTTAAGCTTTATACAAATAATACCTTTCATGAGGTCGATCAATAGATATATCGACATCAAAGAAAAGCATATTGACCTATTTGTTATATGTTTTCTTAAAAGGTTCATTTGTTACATTTCTTTAAGAAAGATTGTTCAAAATTTAAGGAAACAAATCTATTATTAGAAAGTACCGGTCAATCCGAGTATTTGCTGATTAACCACGTTTACTGCACTCGAATTTTGATAAGTTGTAATGAGAGCCGACAGCGAATCACGTTCATTTTTAAACGTTGCAACATTTTACTACTCTATTACTAGAAAATACAGGTCTATCCGATTATATAATATTTATATTTAGAAAGACCTTGTATGTCGGCATTTGTATCCTTTGACACGTGATATCAAAGGACTCGATGAAAAACCTCATTACAATGTATAAAAATAAAATAAATGAATGCCACTTCTAACACATAGCGTATGAGGTTACAGCCATTGAAGGCTGCATACTTTTCGATTCATTCGTACAAAAAAAGGGAATTAAAGAAACAATTCTCTAAATGTTAGAGAATTGTTTTAAATTTTAAATGTTGGTAACCATATACATTTGTATTACATGTAGTAGAAAGGATAAAAGAACCTTTTTACATGTTATTCTTTTTACATAAACTACATGTATATATCTATAAGATTGTAGCTATTTAGGTAAAAAACTGCTAATAAACTTTAGAAAAATAATATTTTTAAAGCAATTCTACTCACAACGTTTAATGGTCCTGTCATGAATGCTCCCGTCAGACATGGTACAGTGTGTGATGATGTCCAGCTGTAGTTTGTCCACGAAGGGGTCGTACATCTTCTCCGGTCTGCCCGGTATATACAGACATCTCTCTCCCTCACTCCTCTTATACCACCAAGACCTGCAGTATTCTGATATCACGTCACGTGACGCCGTGGTCAGAAAAAAATCCAAATCACTGCCCTCCACTAAACACTCCGTCACAAAGGCGTACATGACGTCATGTCTGATATCGTCTGATTTAAAGGTCATCACTCCGTTATGTGTTTCTGTGATTCCATCAGGAAGATCTACCAAGCCGTCATCAGTGATATCAGTGAAATATCTCTTTCTGATTTCGTCCCTTGTGATTCTGTGTGATTGTTCATTGAGATTCAGTTGATATTTCTCAGTTAACAGTAAGCAGTACAGTAGACATCTGACTTCTGATGAATAGGTATGGTATTTAGCTGAAATGAAAACAAAGCTTTTTTTTTTGTTTTGTTTTGTTTTTTTTTTTTTTTTTTTTTAGAATAAACAGCATTTCAGTCGGGATTAAAGAAATGTATATATTTACAACTATTGGCTGTTTACTTCTTTCTCTATATATAATTCATAATTAATCCTTTGTTTTTTGGAATTTTACATCGTAATAAATGTTTTGCACGAATTTTCTTTTATAAAATGTCTATTATGCATATGATCAATATATATAAATATTTAATTAGAAATTCCTTTATTATACAAAGAGTTAAAGATTAAAAATATTGCAAATTCATGGACAAAAATCGTGGATTTAAGGATGTACAATACCCAACCACCAAAAACTCCTGTCGTATATTTTTTTGTTTTGTTTTGTTTTTGTTTTGTTTTGTTTTGTTTTGTTTTCCTATAATTTATACAGGAATTTATACACTATATATGTATTCACATTTTGGAAAAAAAATTCTACTAGTACTATTTGGACAGGAAGCTACAAAAATTTACCTACCTTTGGAACGAGAAGGAAAAAAATCAACCAACAGATCATGATTTTTTGGGGGGTGGGGTGGGGGGAGTCGGTAAGCCAAGTTGCTAAAATTTGTTAAGCCATTGACTTAAGCATTAAAAGCAAATCAAAATAATTTGGTAATGGAAAACATGATTATCACCCTTGGTGTGATCTTTCGTTACGGAGGGGAGTTTTGTTTCCGGGTAGGCAGGTGGGACAGGTATTTGTGTTGGATACGTTACATCATCGATATGCCGGTCTATCATAACTGATTGTCGGTATGCACTCTTCAACTCGAAAATTACCGAATTAAACATGTTAAAATAAAGTCGTAATTTTTTTTACCAAAAAAAAAAAACAAACCAAAAAACAAAAACAAAAAAAACAAAACAAAAAAAACAACAACAAAAAATCGTAACAGAAGAAAATATCAGTGGATAAAGCTTATCAGACGATGGAAGAGATATGGATCTCTAATAAATAAACACGTGTACCTGATCATTACACGTCGGCATTCTGAATGACACACCAACTCTTTCCCTTATAATAATCTTAAAGAGCCCACTAACTTTTTGGGTACAAAACACAGTTTTATGTATGACGTTATCAGGACGTTACTTGATGAGATCAGGGACAAGCAAAAATGACTCACATAAAGAAATAAAAAGGAGGCTTATTACATAGACTCCTATATATCGATGGAAAGATAAAATTTTAATTTTCATAAATATCTTAGTATAATACATTGATCAATTACTAATAGGGTGTATTTTACACATGAAACATTAGGGATATTGGGTGGTTTATGCATCCATTTGCAGTATACCTAAATGCATTTTTAGCTCCCTTGATCAACATACAGTGCAAAAATCTGACAATATACGAGGGTTGTCCAAAAAGTTCGTGGACAATGGCGTTTTTGTCAAAACGAATGGTTCAAGATATACTTATTGTATACCAAAATATTAGTTATGAAAATCCAAATCAGAATAGTTTGGTTTTAATTGTTTGAACTTAATATTTTTGTCAAAATCGCGGTCATTAAAGGTCGCCGATAGTGAGCACGGACCAGGGTTAAAATGCCATAAACTTTTAAATAAAGTGTTCTGATTAAAATGATTATTTTCTTTATAAAACGAGTCAAAGCTTAATAAAAATTAAATGTGTCGCAAATAAAGCGGCTGTCGTCATTTTCTGATATGTTTAGTATCGCTTACTAAATAGACAGTGAGAATATTAAGCGAAAACCGCAAGAAGTATATTTCAAAAATTGACAGAAAAAGCGACGTCAGCCATCCGAAGGAGACAGCGTCCAATCATACAATTATGTTTAAATATGGTTGAAACGAAGTCAGACACAAAATATTTATTCAAACAACTTGAAATTATTGGAATATATTTAGTTCATTGATTTGTAATTGGTGTATACGATTTTTCAACGGTGTGTTAAATTTCGGAGACACATTAAGAAGTGGAAAATCACTGTTATTTGATGAAAAATTGGATATCCCTATTCATTACGTTGTTATAAATCTAGCGCTGTCGGACTGGGCTATGCAGCCTGTGTATACGAAGTGTTCATATTGATGACGCTCGTAAATTATCGTGTATTGTTTTGAATTTTAAAAATTAAATCAGTTATACATAGATAACATTGCACACACTTGGCAGTTTGGCATAATAAAGAAAATAAGCGTGTGTCCTTGAACATGCGATAAAAATTCAAAATCCATATTCTTGGCGTTATCGTGAAATTAGCGTTACGTCAGACTGGGCCATGCGGCTTGCATATACAAAGTATTTACACCTATAATGCTCATAAAATAGTGTGTATTGTTTTAATTTTTTATATAATTACTAAGTCATGGTCTATTTTAAAATATTATTGTACACGTTTGCCTTTGCGGACTTTATTAAGAAAATTAAGCATTTGTCCACGAACTTTTTGGACAACCCTCGTACGTTATGTGCATTTCACAGAACAAGTCCTAAGGTTTTCTTTTTATGTACTTTTAGGGTACATTTTCCAGCTTTTGAAAGAGCGTTACCTGCTACTCAAAACATGCAATTCTACACATGTGAAAACCGGATGTTTTGAAAGCTACCTCCCACTATTAAAAGGTATCACAAAAATTTATTCTATTTTTTTTTTTTTTTTGTTCATTTAATGCTAAGATAAGAATCTACTTTATACAAATAAAAACAACAAGAGGCCCATGGGCCACATCGCTCACCTGAGTAACTTTGGCCATGCTGTTCATTACCAGACTTCCCCCCTTGTAATACCTATTGTGGCCCCGCCCTACCCCAGGGGTCATGATTTGAACAATTTAGAATCTACACTACCCCAGGATGCTTCCACATAAGATTAAGTTTTTCTGGTCCAGTGGTTCTTGAGAAGATTTTTAAAGATTTTTCCTATATATTTCAATGTTTCCCTATTGTGGCCCTGCCCTACCCCTGGGGTAATGATTTGAACAATTTAGAATCTACACTACCCCAGGATGCTTCCACAGAAGTTTCAGCTTTTCTGGCACAGTGGTTCTTGAGAAGAAGATTTTTAAAGATTTTTCCTATATATTTCAATGTAAAACTTGGATTCCCTATTGTGGCCCTGCCCTACCCGTGGGGTCATGATTTGAACAATTTAGAATCTACACTACCCCAGGATGCTTCCACTTAAGTTTCAGCTTTTCTGGCTCAGTGGTTCTTGAGAAGAAGATTTTTAAAGATTTTTCCTATATATTTCAATGTAAAACTTGGATTCCCTATTGTGGCCCCGCCCTACCCCCGGGGGTCATGATTTTAATAATTTAGAATCTACACTACTCCAGGATGCTTCCACATAAGTATCAGCTTTTCTGGCTCAGTGGTTCTTGAGAAGAAGATTTTTAAAGATTTTTCCTATATATTTCAATTTAAAACTTGTATTCCCTATTGTGGCCCCGCCCTACCCCCGGGGGTCATGATTTTAAGAATTTAAAATCTACACTATCCCAGGATGCTTCCACATAAGTTTCAGCTTTTCTGGCCCAGTGGTTCTTGAGAAGAATATTTTTTAATGACCCCACCCTATTTTTGTCTTTTCTTGATTATCTCCCCTTGTAAGAGACCTTGGCCCTTTATTTTAACAATTTAAACTCCCCTTTACCTAAGCGTACTTTGTATCAAGTTTGGTTAAAATTGGCCCAGTGGTTCTTGAGAAGAAGTTGAAAATGTGAAAAGTTTACAGACGGACGGACGGACAGACAGACAGACAGACGGACGGACGACGGACAACGGGTGATCAGAAAAGCTCACTTGAGCTTTCAGCTCAGGTGAGCTAAAAAGGATGCAATTTTCATGTAGACTTCCTATAAATAGCAGGCAAATCCCTACCCGTCATGCTTCTCTCTGGGAAAAGCTCCCTGGATTAGTGGATTTAATACAAAATTGTGTTTAGCTACCTTAAGAAAAGGTTTGTACAATCAAGAAAGCGTCTTTTTCACAAACATGGGAAGAAATTTTGTGGATTTTCTCCGGTTTAGCTTTAGACTGAATTCAATCATATCGCAATTAACGCTAATCTTTATATTACCCATGAGAGTGATGCGAGACAAATGATGTCAGCAGTGTTGAAGGAAGGATCCAAAAGCTTTTTACAGATTTCAAATTTTATTTTCAGAGAACAAAATGAGGCCTTTCAATTTCGAGGGCGGGGGGGGGGGGGGGGGCATGATTTCAATATCCTTATCAATGTAAAATAAAAAAGGAAATTAAAATAAATGTTGGAATTTGTAACCCTTAATTTGATGTTAGAAAGTATATTAAGTATGTCACAGGTTATTAATTTTACCCAATTTCATTGACCACGCAAGTAGTGCCCATTTTAAACACAGGACAGGTTTTTTTCAGAAATATATGTCTAAGGATGTATGCGGGGTGAAATGGGCTGATTCACGTGTTTTCAATGTGTTTATAAACATCTCGAGTGCACCCCAGGAAGTAGCCTCCTATGCCCCGGAAAAAATAGTTCCTGTCAAAAACGTTTATTTATTTACAAAGTACATAAAATTTACTAGGCACAGGTACCAAAGTTGTAAACACAGGCTGGAAGAAAATTAAAAAAAATTCTCAAAAGAAAGAAAAATCAACTTGATATGTATGGAACTACACATGACTACATGTAAGTTCATTTTGATTGGTCAATGAACGGTGTGATACCTGAAATATGCAGGGTATGGGGTAAATCGCGGTGTCTGAGAGAGACTTGCACACTATTGATTCTCCTTAGATTCAGAACTATTTTAAGGTTATCATTCAAAAAATCGCTAAATTCCAAGATTAATTTCATTTATTCTAAATTAAAATTAGAATAAATTCCACATGCAACAAAAAGTAGAAGAAAGCATGGTATAGCAAAATAACTGATCATATTTAAGGAAATGAATGCTATAATTATCAATGACATACGAAGAAAACATTTGTAAAAGTACTTTTTTTCCTCCTCCCTAAGATTCTGCCATCAATTGTCTCGAATCACTCTTAGGGGAATATCGATGATTAGCGTTTATAGCACTTGCACTGAGTTCGGCTCAAAGAAAAATCGGAAAGGATTTCTTGGGATATTAAGACTTCAAGACATTTACTTGGCTTTGAATTGGGTCTAACTTAGTCAAATATGTGGATTTTAAAACTGCGTTCGCATAGATAATGCTAACAAGTGAAATTGAAAGCTTTTAATTAAAATGCTCTCCGTTTTTCACGAATTTCCTTCAATCCAAAACATAGAAAACATATATCGTTAAAAAATAAATTCAAAACAAAACTTGCAAAAGTGGGGGGTGGGGGGGGGTGTCCTTTTCAATTTTGTAACAGACTATGACGGTTCTTTTGTTTTCAAGTATTCTAGTAACGTTAATTCCCGAACTAACAACCAAAGAAAGAAAGTTACTGTTTTAATTTGCTTCTAGTTATATAGTTCATCTTGCAAAGAAAAAAAAAAACGTCAATTAACGGATAGAAGGACTTCTACAGAATATCAATTGTAATATCATATATGAGAATAAAATAAATATATGATTCCCCAACCTAGCTCAAAACCAAACTGAACAATGAAATTGAAATTTTTCGAAATAATCATTAACAATCCCATAGATTCGTGAATAGAGTGAGATTTCAGTCTGTCTTTACAGCAGTTGTCAGTCTACAACATTATTTGAAGTGTGATCCGTTCTAGTATACCGATCCGATGTATTTTTATAGTATGCATGGTAACTGTATATTTCATTGTTTCAAAGTACAGTGTCACAAACTCATAAACATGTGATATATATGCTAGTTATCGAAACTCTGCCTCTAAAACTCAAAAGACAAGTTTTAAATTAACTGTTCGAAGTATTTTTGAAAAGGATGTCAGAGGTCACTTTAACGCTGTCATTTTTTTTTAGAAAACGACAAACAGTGAATATTCTAAATAGCACAGACTTAGCTCATAAATATCACGTAAAATAAGCTGTATATCGGCTCCATGAACTTTTTTGAAAAGTAGGTCAAAGGTCAAGCTCAAAGATTACGACGTTGGTAACCATGATATTTACAAAAGCCATACTGCCAAGCTATATATGTGAAAAATATTAAATCCATATCTTTTAACGTTAAAGGTGTGACAGACGGACAGACAAACAGCTATAGACGGACAAACAGACAGACACCGGGTAAAGTGATCCCTAAGTGTTGCTCTGCAGGCGACATAAAAATATGGTTAATCGTTTTGTTTGTTTGGTTTTTGTTTAACGTCCATCTCGAGATTTTTTCACTCATACGGAGACGCCACCACTTACCGTTGGAGGGCTGCAATTTTAGGACTATACTCGACACTCAGGGCCATTGAGCAGTGTGGGATCTTTTTTGCGAAAGGGACCTCGGTTAATTGATAACTTGATACGGTCTAATACGAAGGACCGGTCTCCATGCACGTCCAGCAGCGGAATTCGAACCAGAAACATGAGGATCTACTTCTTACTCCGCAACTCTAGAGCAAACGCTATAACCAATGCACCACGCGGTTGACTGGTTAATCGTATTCTTGATAATTTAACGTGTGTTTTTCTATCTAAATATTTTAATGTGAAAAAAACACTATCGTTTAATTTTGAAAAATTCTTCATGTAACTGGCTGCCAAAATAATTTTGAGAGTTTTTTAAACGACCCGTTCTTTCAGACTTCAGACGAAAATAGAAATTTACAAATGCACACAGAAAAATCCAAGCTGAAAAATAGATTTTTTGCTTTTAAAATTTTATTTATAAATCATAGTTTGGTACAAACTCAAAACTTAAAAGCGCATTGAAATATAGATGTATATAAATGTATCTGAGTGTGAAATACATTATTCGGAAAACAGGAGGAATAACTCAACCAAGGGGAGGAAAAACACACATCTCCTACATTTTTATGCCCCCGTATCGAATATTCGGGGTATATAGATTTTGCCCTGTCCGTCCGTCTGTCTGTCTGTCTAGCTGTCTGTCTGTCTGTTTTTCCGCAAAAACTTTAACCTTGCCCATAACTTTTGATTGGTTGGAGCTATGGCTTTCATATTTCACATGTGTATTCCTTGTGACAAGCAGTAATCTACAAATATTTGAACCTTTTAACAAATGATTTTCAAAACTGAATACAGTTGAGTTAAATTCGATTTAAAAACATCAGAAACTTGATAACAATGTTAAATGTTTATCTTTTAACTTTAGAAAGTAACACAAGACTGTTAAAACACCCCCCTTCTCAGCCATTCAATTATAGCGTGGAAGACTGTCATGCACAACAATTGCAACTTGATTTCCACGATGCAATAGGTTCATCAATCTCGAGATCTGAGCGAAAAAAATATTCGTTGCCATTTTTAAATGTCCGTTTTTCAGATGACGAAGTCGAATTTTCTCTAACATAGCGCAGTGTAGTAACACTTGGACTTTCGGTCCACAGACTATCATTCATGCTAATAATACGTATGAGCCTGTTGAGGCGTGTTGTTGTGCATTTTTGCATCTGCAATTCTCCACCACCTTTATTTTCAGATTTTCCAGCTAGAGCATTTGAAATGCATACTTAAGTCATTTTCGGGAAGCCTTGGCATCACTTTCAGAAACGAAAGAAGAACTTATTTTGCGGAATATTGCTGCATTTCTTATGATAAACAGATACAAACCCTTCAAACGCCATATTTTTGTCAAATGTTTTGTTAAACATGCAATTTTTGATTTCTGTTAAGCGGGCTCTAACAACTTCCGATTATGGCATGAAAATCATTGAACCGTTAAATTATCGATACTTACAAAGTTGAAAATATCCGTACTTTTTAGATAAAAAATTATATCCTTTATATAATTTTCCCCTCTAAAAAAGGATGTTGCGTTTCTTTTGCGTTTCAGTATTTATATTTGCATAATTATAACAATACGAATGATACAGGGTGTTTCATAATATATGTTACATTTTGAATCTTCAATTTGACAAACACAGGAAAAAAATACAGACAAGTGTTTTTTTTTTCAATTTGATGCATGTATCCCTAGATTCATTATGTACAATTACCAACTAAAATATTAAACACTTGAAGAAAACTCCAACATTAATGAAAATTAGCGAAATTTCTAATTTACGTCATTTTTGTTACGTTGAATGTCACAACGTCAATAGCCCACATTACATGTTCTAAATGATCTCCACTATTTTAACTACAAATAAAAGTTGCTTCTTGAAATTTGTATGACCCTGTCACACATTTTTGCTTAGACACTCCTTATTTGAAGATTTATGTTCTTTTTGAGCTCATTTAGTATCTGTGGTCTAGGATTGCAGACCCTGTTTCTAAAGAACCCCTACAGAAAAAGGCCCAAAGATTGAGATTGGCAAATGCAGAGGTCAAACTCTTTCCTTGGGGTATTGCATTAGGCCACTTAAATAAAATATTTTGTTCGTCCGACCCGCGCGCTCGTATTTAAGCAAAACTATACAAATAATATCAATTTCAATTTCCCACACCATGGAAATTCTGTGCTTTTTTCTATTCCATTTCCGCTCTATTTTTCGAATTTTAAATCTGCTTACTCTGCAAATCAGAAAAAATATAATTGTCCGCTCAAATTTTTTCACCCTCCGTCTAATATTTTTGCCTACAAAAAAGCAATAATATTATTTAACCACTTGCCCACTTGTACTTTTTTCATCAAATGTCCGACGAACAAGAAATTAAATTGGTGTGGCCTTATTGAAAATTTGTACGCTGATAACTTCATCTCATATTTCAAAGTTCAATATTAGCTGGGAATGCTGATATTGCCAGCATAAATTTCTAAAACATCCATCTGACACTTTTCTCAGAGGTTTGCTAAACTAGGAGTCTCCACTTCACCAATTAAATCTTCGGTTCTTGAAGTTCGTAGGCTTTCTTGAGTACCCTGCCCGTCCATGTCCTTTAACCTTGTTACTAGCCTTTTTATAAGCATCCCAGAAAGCTTCCATTCTTTTGGAATATTTCCTACATCAACTTCTGAATGAATATTGGCGACATGTATTGAAAAATTGCTTTACAATTCAACAATATGTTGATAAGTTTAGTCTTTTTCGAAAAATATTCAAATTATGACATCAGCATAAATGTTACAATTACTGTAGATTCCTAAATATACGCGAGGAATAAATTATCGCGTAATTACGCGAGAAGCACCGCTCGCGAAATAAAATTACTCGCTTTTATTTTTATGGTGCTTTAATGTATGTAAAATCTCTAGATAAATCAACCATTCGCGAATTATTATTCTCGCGATTTGACGTCCTTGGGTCATTTCGCGATAATAAGTACTCGCGTAAAATAAGGAATCTACAGTAATCATTGTAATACCACGATTTCCATGACTTTTTCACACGGAACAAAAATGCAGGATTTGATGTTTAAAATGATATGTAGTTTGTACTAGAAATATGACGGGTAAGAAAAATAATTAAATTTAAAAATGTAACATATATATATTATGAAATTCACTGACAGTTTTAACGGGGGAAACGGCAGTGTATCATGAAGATTTTAAGATTTAAAAAAAAAATTCCGTGGAACGTTCACGTGTACAGTTTATGGAATTAAGGGACAATATTTCGTTTTTACTTTTTATCGAAAAGTAGGAGGTGATGTAAATACGCAAATCATCAAGGATAGGATTTCATAAACATAGAAAAACAATAATAGAAGCCAACATTTTTTTTTTCCACGTTGCATTCTACTATACTCCATCCGGATTAATGGCGTCCGGATACTTGGTCTCCATGCCACTACATATGTAATACCTATCTCAATGATTGTTGAGTTTATTGGTTGTGAAATTTTGGATTTTTTAAAAAAAAATTTGACAAATGTTATTTATGCAATATAGGATTGTTATTACAGATACAAATTTTACATTCCGTGTATTCTGCTTATAAAATGTGTGGAAAGCTACGGCATTCAAAAACACCATATAACGTACTCTAACGCGCGTTACACCATTTGTTTTCACATGCCGTTGCAGTTATGAGGCTAAGCATTAAATTATTATTTTTGAAAGATGGTAACAAATCTGTCTCCGTGCAGCATTGGTGGAGGGTACTTAGACACTATGCACTTTTTATTTATGTTGAAAATATCGTAGGTAGATTATATCTTTTTAATTCTATAAAAACATGCAGTTCTCTTGACCACCATATTTCAATTTTCAAAGTATGTTTTAGTTCTCTTAATTTGTACGTATACGGTGAAAGGACTATTTTTACTTAAGTTAATACACTTAGCTCTGTGATCTAAATTTAATTTGCGGGGGAGTAGATGTCATGTAAGACTGGAGAAAAGCGTACAGATAGATTAAAATCAAACGTGAACCGAGCACCACTTGAGATGCAAGATGGCAACTGTCATACCTTCACTCTTTTTATATACAGTAAAATGATATTTTTAAAAAGTTCTAATTTCAGTGATTTTTTTTAAAATATTAATGAGAGTATTCAGACACACCAAGAAAAACACATGATACACAAAATACACCATCCAGAAACTAAGCGCCCATGGTAGAAAGATCTATTCTTCAGCAAAATCAAGGTATTATATGCTTAATATATTCATAATATAATATATTGTAGACATATTTTTAGAGAAATTGACAGAATTTAAAGATTTGAATAATCAATTTCAGGACACCTAATTCTGTTTTTTTTTCCTGACACGGGATGTTAAAAAACCAAAGCGCACGCGGACGCTAAACATAGAAAAAAAATTAGAATGGCCTTAACCTTGTTGAAAAAGGCATGCATAAATGATAGAGTGCAAGGAACCTTACAGTGTATATATATAATCTTACACAATTCTACATATTTTTCTTCTTACCTCGTTTTCTGTAAGCTTTGTTGTCGATGATGTAAATGTCATTGTGTGGATGGAGGCCTATACAGGATCTCACAATGTCAGGTCTCAGGTATCTCCGGAGCCATGTCACGTGATCTACACTGTCCTGTGATCTTCCTCTGTAATGTACAGCCTCCCCTCCTCTTCTTAGATCCATTAGAAATTCTTCTCTTTTATCTTCACCCTTCTTTAGTATATTAACTGAAACATTTACTGTAGAAAAAAAAATGAATATCGTAAAAAACTCAATACTAGAAATTTATCTTAGATAAAATTAGATAAATATAAATAACATATGTAGGTAGAACTAATCAAGAATGAGTTCGATTTAAATGAACATTACTTTATTAAATTAACAATACTTTTATATGCATCTACAGATTGTAGAATGTGTATGCCTCGTGAAGTATAAATAAAAGGATCAGCATCTAGATATCATATCATGAAATATATGAATTAAAAAAAAACATCGTTTCAAACACTTTCTAAATTCGGAAATAATTACATTTCTTTACACTGACTTACATATCTGGTGTATGTCATCATATATAGTCGTGTCCTCCATGGTGACGTGAGTCAGTATGTTCATCTGTAGACGGCGTATCAGTGAGTAATCAGAGTAACCAGCAAGCAGTATGTCATCAGAGTTACCAGTACTCAGTCCGTAATGAGAGTTAGGACCACCACAGAAACACTTCTCTCCAGGTTTACTGTTGTATCTCTCTGATCTCAGGTACACACTGGCTGTGTCATAACTACTGTAATAGAATGGTATATGATACTTTATTGATGCTATCCTATACATTGTCTCATCCTTTGTGTCCTTCGTTATCTTGTCCTTATCTTCCCAAAGGTAATCACGTGACTTCAGTCTGTCCAGAGTCTGCTGTGCTTCCTCACTTGTTACAGGATTATATTTATGGCACACTATCCGTCGTATCTCTTTAAGCAAGCCCAGCAACTCTGTGTTACTGAAGTCAGGAGGACCGGAGTCAAAACACAGGAAACAAAATAACACACACACCTCGTCATCAGTCAGTTTGGAGACCTCATCTAAAAAAAATGTTAAAAATTATGATCAACAAGCATTCTGAGAGTACTGCAGTAGCAATACTAGTCTCTTACCGGCAAGTGTAAATTGGTTCCCGTTAAAAATTAAAAATGTCATAATTCCGTCAAAAATCAATGAAATGGAACGAAATCAAGGTAAAATCACATGCCAAAAATCAGCTCAATATCTGCAAGCGTTTAGAGAAAAAATTGCAAAAAAAAAAATCCTAAATAATTAAAATGGCCTAATTCCGTAAAAAATCATTGAAGCAGAATTAAATTCAAACATGATCTGTAACTCATCAAGATAATCTCACTTAAAACATTGCTGTGACGTCATGCCTTTGTTCTTGCAGTCTAAAAATTTACCTGTAGCCGTCCGATAATAATAATTAGCAGTCCAATAATATATTATCGGACGGCAGTGATAACAAAATCGGACAGTAGTTAAAAAACAACAAGTAGAGTGAAATCAAGGTTTAATTTGTCCAGAAACCAAAAAAAAGTTAGGGAGAAAAAATTAAGGTAAAGCGAATGCGAGGAAATTAAGTTGTTAAAAATAGCAAATCCAAGAAGAAACTGGAGTTTCAACCTCCCTCAAAAGTAACACTTTCCATTCGGTTTTTTGCAAAGCATTTTCGATACAGCACTGTGAATAAGCCAATTTAAATCCATTTCTGATAAAGAACCAGTCTGCGAATCTCTTCATTTAACGAGGTTTGTTCGCCAATGACCGCACTTTTAAACCCAAGATTTTCATATCATCCAATCAAAATTTTCAAATAAAAATCCTCATTTTTACTTTAAATGCATTTTGAAGATATCATCCAACACTGTATCTGTATCAATGTCAAACGCACTTAATAAAAAAATATTCCGAATCATAAAAAAATCCTTCATCACCTAACCACTGTCCATAGTTCCTGCTAAGCCAAACGACTGCCATTGAATGAACGAAACAAAAGAGTTCACTCACTGATTTCACTGTCTAAAGAAAAAAAAACTTTCTCTTTTCTTTTGTGTACTTATTAGATGGTTTCAGGTAGAAAACTATTGACGCCTGAACTCCTATTGTGTAATTATCGGACTCCTTCAGGTAACTTTTGGACATTTAAATAGCAATGTTTTAAGTAAGATATATGCCTCATACAATTCTATATGTAAAATTATCAGACTGTTTTCGGCCCTAACGGGCCTCAAACAGTCTGATAATTTTACATATAGAACAGTATTCGGCATATATCCATTACATACGTAATATCAGCTCATTATTTGTAAGCGTTTAGAAAAAAGTGCGGAAAACCAAGTGAGACAGATAGACAGCTAGACAGTCGGACGGACAGACGCGGAGGCAACCTAAAGTCCCCTCCTGTTTCACCGGTAGGAAACTAATAAGTATGTTCCCAAGTTTAAGGCATTTTCAAATTGTAATTTATAATTGAAGACTTTAATATTTTTTTTTCTATTCAGCGCACATGTATTTTATAATTTCAAGGTGTTCATTTTGTATAAAAGGAATGTTTCTACAACATAAAATTGCTTCAAAAAGTGTTAATCTGATATAAGAGAATGGCATTACTGTAAAGACAAGACAAAATAGAGGAGTGATTTTTTTCTTCAATAATCCTTGCCTCAAGTCAATGTCCAACATTTTATATCAACATTATTTTTGTAAGCCGTTATTTCTGAATTTAAAAAGGGCCTATGTATACATGTAAATATGATCTGAATATAACAGGTTTCACTTAAAGGTCATACGAAACGGTTCTTACAATTGGATATTACTTTTTAAACATAAAGCACGCCCGTAGGAAGCGATTTCATTTGGGGGGCACATACCATAGATTTTCAGGGGGGGGGGGCACTAGCAACTACCAAAAGTTTCTTGACAAGCAAAAAGAACAAAGGGTCATCAGACGTTATAATTGAGGGAGCACAAGCACATGACATATGGTAGCTATGTTTTCTATAGCATTCTATATATCGGCAAAATTCCCCCCCCCCCCTTCCGGTTTCTTAGCCATATAAAGACTGGTATTAAAGAGTGTCAACTTACTTTTAGAAAAAAAAATTGCCTTTGCTTAATTGAAATTTGTTATCCGCTTATAGTTCTTGATGTTGAGGTTTTATGACGTCACAAAGACCATTTATGTAAATAACGCATTAGACCCAATGTAATTTTGCCGTACTTTTGTCCCCCGCTTTTACTGAAAGTGGGGGATATTTATTTGAGTCTGTCTGTTCGTCCGTTCGTCCGTCTGTCCGTCCGTCCGTTTGTCTGTATTTCTGTCTTTCTGTAACACTTTAAAAGGTCAAAGGTCAAGGTCATAAATTCATAAATTCTGTCTGTTTTAACACTTTCGTTTCTGCGCGGTATCTCGGGAATCCTTGGAGCTTTTGCAATGAAATTTTACATAGCAACTCCCTGTGGCCTAAGGAAGGCTCCTATTGATATTGTGGTGAAAAAGTCAAAGTTCAAGGTCGTAAATTCATACAATCTGTCTGTGTCTAACACTTTCGTTTCCGGGCTATATCTCAATAAGCTTTTGAGCTTTTGCAATGAAATTGTATACCATAATTAACTCCCTATGGCCTCTCTCGCCCCTCTCAAAGTGTTCCGCCCCGTTTTTTTTTTAATTTATTGTATTAAAAGTCGCTTGGCACCATTTTTAGCACGGGGCATGTGGAGAGTTATTACATATAAAACAGGTTGTCGGCGGACTTTACATTCTAATTACATCTATTAGAACTGTTTAGTAAAGGCTAAATTAGACAGCATGTATTGTGTAAAATTTTGACAATATCGAACATGAATATAAACATTATATGTGACCCAATGTTTGCATTTTATTTCCTGTATAATCAAGTGCCTCCGTGGTCTGGGGGTATGATTCTTGCTTAACAAATGAGAGGTCTCGGGTTCAAATCCCGGACGATCCCATTTTTTTCAATTTTTTTAAATTTATTTATTTATTTTTTTTTGGGGGGGGGGTTACTAAATGATAGTATTCAACATGTGAAATGAAAAAAAAGTTGTGAATCTGGCCTGTACAAACTCATAAAATCATTATTACAGTGTGTTAAATATTCTATATAAAAAGAATCATCTATACACAGATTAAAGAATAAGCAATCAAATCTTTATATCCATAATGACATTTTTTATTTGCTTCAATATACATGTATACATTTAATAATTCTACAAATCCAGGGGGAGGTCCGACCCCTCCCCCCCCTTGAACTGCGCATGCTCTTTTTTCCATTAGCGGGGGACACAAATTCTCTGAATTAGCCTGTATTTCTTGTATTGAGTAAATTTTAGTCATTTTTGTGGATATAAACGTGATTATGTTTTCATATGAGTTATCTGATTCTAAAGTACAGTCAGCTTTGTTTGAATTTAATCGTTAGTTAGGCACAGCAACTGAAAACGAGAGCTTTTCACAGTAGGATAATAATGCTGAATACCCCATAGAATTCAGGATTTTTTCCCCTCCAGTTTTTATATGATCTCTTAGTTTAAATTTATACTTTAGAAACAAAAATATTCTTATTTCTGTTTGATACATATATGATCAGTGCCAAAAGGATTTCAGTTAAGATACATGACGTTATTGATATGCAATATGATTTTTTTTTTAATTCCAAGTGAAGTTGTATAATTTACAATAAAAAAAAAAATCAGCGTAATTTATTAACATTGACCTGAATCTTCTTACAATGAAAATTTAAATAGAACTATAAAATTGTGTAAAATAAAGATGTGATATATATTGAGCGGGAAAAATACCCAGCTCAAGAGTAACACCCCCACCTCCCCCTCCCACCCACCCCCATCCCCAAAAAGAAGTTCTCGATAAACGTGGATCGATGATAAATGTCGGCGCATTTGGATGCGCTCTGTCTGCAATCTGAAACTCGAGGATTGATTTAAAAGCGATATAGAAAAAGAATACCCGAATTTCTGACAACATCATCGTAATTTTGCAGTCACAAGAAATATGATTTTAAAAATATGGTTCGCTTAATGTCGGACCTTCTATATCAGTCATTACGATAATATAGTTACAGTGTATATACTGATTTTTTGGCAAGGGAAAAAAATCGTGTATGTAGTCAATAAAATGGGACATGAATTTATTCACTATAGATATTTCACAGAAATATATCTTTATTTAAACCTAAAAGTTACTTTTTCTTACATGCACATGTATCTTATACTAACTAGCATTTAAGTATTTGTGTACATTTGTCTAAGTTTTTGATTTAAACACACACTCTCACACACACTCTCTCTCTCTCTCTCTCTCTCACACACACACACACACACACACACACGCAATCACTGCGAGTTTTTCGAGAAAAGAGATTATTTTCAAGAACTTGCACAAAAATGGGAAAATGCGAGAGAGAGAGAGAGAGAGGGGGGGGGGTCTGTGCCCGAGTAAGTGAATGTAGAAGTTGTCAAATAATTTACAATTGGATTAATTTCTAACACAAGAATACTGATTTGTTTTCTGAATAAAAATTTTAAGCCATGGTGCTATATATCCACAGTAGCACATGCATAAATTATAAGTAAAGCCGATTGACTGCGGTCTCTCTCTCTCTTTCTCTCTCTCTCGATTGAAGTGTTGAAATTGCACAGATAAAACATACTAAAATCTTTAATATATGCAATGAGATGTTAAAAAAAACCCCAAGTACTAGCATGTTTGAACATCGTGTGATTATGTTATAATAATTATGTTATAATTATATTTCTTAAAATTACGCTGCAAAATATAACATGATCGTTTCTGAAAATATAAGAACACTGCGCAGATCATCGTCGCAAGCCACGGGTTTTGTGTCCATTCTATTTCCACAAACCCGTGGCTGTCTCCTACAATTTTCTCTCGTTCTCATGAATATTAATAACATACATTCAACCAATAGAATAACATCTGACGCTTCATGTCAGAACCAATGAAATGATCAGTCTATCTTGTATTTGGATGTAACCATAACCACGAGCTGTACATCAACTTCGGTTCGAATTTCCTTTCTTAACGAGTAACGCTAT
The DNA here is from genome assembly GCF_033153115.1 of Saccostrea echinata. Lineage (NCBI taxonomy): Eukaryota > Metazoa > Mollusca > Bivalvia > Ostreida > Ostreidae > Saccostrea > Saccostrea echinata. The sequence continues at coordinate 2,328,488 of NW_026889787.1, forward strand.
TCAGCGTTCTCACACAACGTCTACATTCGAAACCCTGTATTTTAATGTAAAACCTTGTAAGTATTTTAGAATATACGTTACTCATGTCTGTTCTTCAGGATCTATCGTATTTTTTCAATAAATCTGCCACGCATAGCAAACATGATTTCATTATGGGCGCCGCCATTTAAGCGTTCCAAAAATTGCTACAGAGTGATTTCATTGGTCAAGGTAAATCTGGCGTCACTTAATAAATATTCAATGATTCAGTCGCGAGAACGAGAGAATTTGGTAGGAGGCAGCCACGGGTTTGTGGAAATAGAATGGACACAAAACCCGTGGCTTGCGACGATGTGCGCAGATTTGAACGGCGACTGGGTCTTACATAAGCAAAGGGAGATAAGCCGCGTTGAGGTTCATCTTCGCAATCAAGTAATTTTGATCGACTTTGCTGCTGCTAACTTGCATAAAAAAAAAATCCAAAATATAATTTCAGACTTATTAAAGCAGCCAATTTCCATATGCAACTCAAAATGCCCAGGACATTGTTTCATATGACATTTAAATTGTATACTCTATTGCTGATTTAAAGTATGGATGTTAATGTTGTCTTTTTTATATCAAACTTGTAAGATTTACATCTATTCCCCCTTCTTTTTGTTGCAGTATGGTCGAGTTTTCGACATTCACGTAACCAAATATTAAAAAAATCTGATAAAATTGGGAGTGTGAGTGGAATTCCCCATAGCCATTTTTTAAAATTGAAATCTGCCTTTTTCCCTCTTCGATGTTTTTTTTTACGACTCCACGACATTAATTTGAAAAAAAAAGGTATAAGTGCCTGGCGCATTTCTAATTTCTAATAAACACACAAAGAAAAAACGAAACAAGGTAATCGAGAGAAGAAGATGGACAAACAAGGCGAGCAAAATGCATATAGTGCAACAAACATGCAGGTTATTTTTTTTTTGTGGTCAGATGTTTATTTCAAATATTATCTGAAACCAAATTGTAAAAGTTTACGTCCTTGACCTTTTTCCCTTTCACCTCAAATTCAATAGGGCCCTTGCTTTATTTAAAAGAATCAACATTTTCATCGCATACATTATTCTCTTTAGAGAAGTGAACAGGCTCTCGCCTACGTCCACTTCTCTTCGCAAGCCTTCATGTTTTGATTCTGGAAAACGTGTAAATTTAGAACCGGTGACGGCCTACACTTCGTAGACATTTTGTCTAAAAGATGCCTGAATATATGCAATAGACGTGATAAATATTAAACAATTTTACATAAATAAACACAATTGTCAGAAGAAAACCAACCTTCAAAAATTCAACGCCCTTCATGTTTGGGAAGATTTCCTTTTTTATTTTTCAGAGAATTGTTTGGGTTTTTTTTTTTTTTTGGTCAATTATTAGCTACTAGTCCCCCCCCCCCCCTTGAAAAAAAAAGCAATGTCCTTGCATATATAATTGTGTCATACAATGTTTATCCTAAGAAAAAAAAATCGAATTGATTTCATTTTTAGAATTATTGGTAAAAATTTTCTGATATAATTGAAGTTACATTTTGAAGATAGGATTTCTTAAACGGTTCATAATACGTTGAAGTCTAGAGTTATTTTTGTCAATGAGTGAATGAGGATAAGAGCATTAATTAGATATTTCAACACGAAGCTCTCACCCATCCAAGGGCTATATATATATATATGAGCATACTTGCTGTATAACGTGCTTAAAAGGGAGACAAACTCTATCACATTACTAGAAAAGCTAACTTCCTACAGTATAAGATACTGTCTGATATATACTACACTCTATAGAATACCCAAGGTACTGTCTCCTATATACTACTCTCTATAGAGAGTACCCAAGATACTGTCTGCTCTATACTACTCTATATCGAGTACCTAAGATACTGTCTGCAATATACTACTCTCTATAGAGTACCCAAGATACTGTCTGCTATATACTACTGTCTATAAAGTACTCAAGATACTGTCTGCTATATACTACTCTCTATAGTGTACTCAAGATACTGTCTGCAATATACTACTCTCTATAGAGTACCCATGATACTGCCTGCTATATACTACTCTCTATAGAGTACCAGAGATACTGTCTGCTATATACTACTCTATATAGAGTACCCAAGGTACTGTCTCCTATATACTACTCTCTATAGAGAGTACCCAAGATACTGTGTGCTATATACTACTCTCTATGGAGTATCCAAGATACTGTGTGCTATATACTACTCTCTATGGAGTACCCAAGATACTGTGTGCTATATACTACTCTCTATGGAGTACCCAAGATACTGTCTGCTTTATACTACTCTCTATGGAGTACCCAAGATACTGTCTGCTATATACCACTCTCTATAGAGTACCCAAGATACTGTGTGCTATATACTACTCTCTATAGAGTACCCAAGATACTGCCTGCTATATACTATTTTCTATATAGAGTACTTTGTTGTACTCGCTAAAGCAAAGTAAAAGAATTGGCATTTTGTAAGATGTGTGTTAAATATTTAAAATCAATTTTAATAATCAAAAACCAACTTCCTGATAGATTCGAAGGTACATTGCAAGAATTTTTGAAAGTGATATCTTAGCTAGCTTCATTAAAACTTTCCCAATTTTCCAAAATGCACATTGTTTTCATATTTTCTTTATCATTAAAAGAGAGAGGGGGTCATATATATTACATATATATTGATTTATTATTTAGGAAAGAACTTTTGCAGTTTGATATTTGTTTTTTGAATACTCATCACTGATTTAATTTCATAAGTTATTAAAATATATCAAGTTCCAATTTTTTTTCTTTGAACATGTAATATAAACAGGATCTGTAATGTTATAATCTTAAGAATCTCCTTTGTCTATATCCTACTTAAAACATACCTCAGAGAGCTGTCCTAGGACCATCCTAAGTTTTCTCCCAAGACATCTCAAGTCATTTCTAAGGTTCTGGGGAGCGTAACATAAAGCTTGCTAAGTTTCCGACTCAGTAATGTCATAAGTATGTTTTAGAGGCCTGCCTAAGTACTACTTATAAATATGTCTAAAACCGTAACATAAATCGAACTAAGCGAGGTCTTTGTTACATGTAAGTCAACATTACGGTCACAATATTTCTTTACAATTACGTTAGATTTTCAATTCATTTACCTGTATTGATTAAAAAAGTTATGATTTAACTTTCTTTTTTATTTTAGTTAGGTACATTAGATTTCGTATTAAAATTACAATTCTGTTAAAATGAATATTTGAAAACAAATATTGCATGTTCACAAAATGGCAAGGGTTCAATGTAAATGCATGACTTGTGTTTATCACACGAGATTGCGATGTTTTCAGTATACATTTTTAGTTATCCTTTTGATTTGGCAAATATTTACTGCCTTTTTCAATCTTGCAGACATGTCAAAATAACCGAACGTCTCTCCATTTGTAATTAAATCTCTAATAAAAAGCTACAAAACAGTAGGGACGTTTTGATTTCCCTCCAGATATATCAGTTCATGTCGGTCAGCAAAGACTGTAGACATTTTGTAATAAATTTGTTTATAATTTAATCAAAAATGGAAAAAGAATTTTTTTCAGAGGATAATTTTTGGTATGTCTAAAATTTATTAACAGTTCTCTCTCTCTCTCTCTCTGACGGTCGTGAGGCCCTGTCTGAATTCGCGCTTGTCGCATTTTACATTGAATCTAATTTACATACTCTCTTTATTAACATTATCCTCTAACTTACAAACAATTTTTCTGTCTCTTAGTTTATCTCATCTCACATTTTCACAGAGAACATAAAACCATGATTACTGTGTACGACTGAATTATAATGATAATTGTTATAACCTAGGTCCTTATAGTATTTCAAAAGTATCCCCAAATTAAAATTTCGCATATACATGTTTGCCATGTTTTGAGTAATAATGAACCCCCCCCCCTTCCGCACGAAAAACTAAAATTCATATACCAGTGTAAATTAGAGATAATTATTTTCTTTAATGCATAATATGATTAGAGGAATGTTTTATCATCGAGATTCAGTATTTTATAGTTCTAAATATGTGTATAAGATAGTTAAGAAATATTAAATCACCTCTACCAGCCTCTAAGTTTTATTTAGATTGTCAAATCCTAGCACGCTTCTAGTTACGGTCTGAAGTCTAAGATTGTACTTAAGTCCTTCTTAAACATGGTCTAAGAGTTAAGTACCACCTAGTTCATAGTTGTCTTGAGGAGTAGGTTTTCCCTCTAAAATATGTTTCCCTTGAAAGTTGGCTTTAGAGTACGACCCCCCTCCCGATAAAAAGGCTTTAACTTACCAGTGTTCCCATTTAAATCATACGCCATATTCAATTTTCGGGGGATGGCTAGGTTAATCCTACTGTATTTAATAAATTCCTAATTCCATTTCAGCGAATTTGTCCCCTACTTATTATTTTTTTTCAAAAAGCATATTTTTCGCCTAATTGCAGAGCAAAATTTATCGATGTGATAATGATGATTCTCCGTTTTTATTTTTTTTTTTTTACAGTCAACCTCAAAGAAAAATTCAAATTTCAGTGGCAATTCAGCCATTGTCAGCTATGTGTGATCATTATCAGAAGTATTTGAATATTTATTCCCTGATAAATATGTACATCACAAAATGTTGTGAAAGCTCTAAATCTTTTTGTCTTACTGAAAAGGGTTACAAAAAAAAATAAAAAAAAATAAAAAAACAAAACAAAAACAAAAACAAAACAAAGCACAAAACAATCAAAATAAAATTTAATTAAAAAAAAACAAAAAAAAAAACAAAACAAAAAAAAAAAAAAACAGACAAGTTGCTTCTGTTGAATGTGGGATAAAATGAAAACAGAAAACAAAACAATGGTTTTGTTTTCAATAAGAACCCAACTAAGAGAATTCGTCCAATAGCATTTATCTAATCACTATAATACTGTTCAACACCTGATTGCTATAAAAGCAGAAATGTTTCAGAGAGTTTTGTCTTTTCAGAGGAAAATTTCTGAAAAAGATACCGTTTCTGATGAAGTTCTTGTGAAAACCTAAACAATGTGTACGCATTATTGAAAAAGAAATAACCTTACAGTAAAATCATATCAATATTGTCATTTTTGGAGATGTTAAAGTGGAACAAAATGAGACATTTTTAACGTAGATCACAAAGAACTTTTACAGACATAGTAATTTTACTTGGAAAAGCTGTTCAACAAAGATATGGACAAGAAGTCAGACAAAGAAGAAACTGTGGGCTGATGGTTGATGAAGAGACAGATATGTCAGCTGCTGAACAAAAGATAACTTTTACTCAGTTTTATAGTAAATCCGATGGTAAAATGAAATCAAAATTTCTATTTGTTGATGATCTTCAAGATTCAAGACTGCAAATGCGAAAACTATGAGAATAAAACTATCTTCAACAATATAGCAAAAAAAAATTGAACTGGACAAGGAAGGTTTTGTGCATTTGTTTCCGAAGGTGCTCTGTAATGACAGGTATATAATCAAAAATGGTAACTCTATTAAAGAAAGAAAACCTTCAATTTAATAGCGTGCACTGATTGTTATTAATTAACGTCGAGCCGGCAATATTTCAGTCATATTTCGGCTCTCAGTATGCACAGTATTTCATCGTTGAGATCCGACATGCATAGATACTCTTTAGCATGTTTCTTACATTAAAAATATACACATTGCTGATGCACCTATGGAACATTTGACAAAATACCCCAAGAAGATTATATCCTTCTTGCAAACGATGCTGAGAATAAAGAATTTTCAATTAAAAAAAAAACTGGAGCCTCTTCAAAATTTTAAAAGGCATGTTCTACTAGATGATTTTCCTTTGAATCTTCTTTCCACGCCACTTACTAATAAGTTTAGGAGGTTGTTTTCCACACATGGAAAGTACGGAAAGAATAAGACCCAACATCCATTGCTGAACGATGTAAAATCCATTGCCTTAAATATATATGCGTGTTAAAATTTTAGTGAAGAACAAATTCATTCACTAACAACAAGACGGACTAATGATATAAAAGAAGGAAGGAAATACAGAATTTGGTATGGCCGAAACATAACAGTAAGTACAACTGATAGAAAACATCAATAATAATATAAATGTTTTGTTAACAATGTTGAAAGACGACTTAAAAATTGTCTACCAGTGTTGTCTTCTGTCAGTGTTTGGTCCCCTGTATTCACCAGGATTTCAAATTAATGGAGAATCTCAAATCACTGCAATATGTAATTATTTCACTCTGAAATTAAATGAAGATCCAAAAGGAAAATAATTCATGTCTGGAGAAATAGTTGCAGAGCATGGAAAATTTGAATATGCAAGCTGATCATGAAAGCAAAAATGAAATTGGAATCTAATCCTGAGAATGGACCTTATAAAGTTTCATCTTTGTAGTCGTGTTTGCAAAGGATTGTTGGGGCATCACTTTTCTACCTCAGATTGAGCTTTATTGCAGAGGCAATTCTGGTAGATCCTATATCTGATGCATGGCCAGAGAGAGGAGCCAGTTGTGTTAAAAATTAAGACAAGATTAAGATAAAAATTCTTCAACCAAACAATAAATGAATTTATGGCCGTCTTAAATAATGAAGAAGAAGCATGAAGAAAATGAACCACTTCTTTAATCTCAGAAGATGTAAAGATATGACAGGTAACAAAAAATGGAGGTTACCAAAGAAGACTCAAAAATATTCAAATATGTTGAACAAAATAGAGACAACGAAAATGGAACTGTGACTGTAATAGAGTCATGCTGCGGGAGAATTTAAGAGCCTATGTGAAAGCTTTATCATCATTCAACAAGGATGAATTTATTATTTCAGTAGACTCTAAAGATTAGGGATTAGATAATGATAATGATGATTACGAAGGTGATTTTTAATCAGTGTTCAACCTTCCATTAATATAATTTTAAAAAAAAACAATAAATATCTTCACCTTCTTTGGAGAAAAGAGTAAAAATACAAAACTAACTTTATTTTCTTTACAGAAAACATAATTTCAATTGAAACTTTGAAGAATGTACATTTAGTTTGCTAATTTGGATTATTAAATTTTACGATGTGTGTATTATTGACTTGTACGAGTTTTCTTTAAAATTATGTTTAAAACATAGTGGAAATTGCAACATAAAAATATGTGCTTTAGGTCTCTCCAGAACCATCTTAATCATTCCTAAAACTTTTAAATTCATTTTCGGTCACTTCCCTCTGCAGGTGAGCTATCTCCTCAGAACCTGCTGGGACAGGACACCAAGAACCCTTCTAGTTGTTTTTAATTTCACTATCTATTTTAATTCTTATGAACAAATCTGATTCATCTAGCAAAATAGTGCCTATATTTTTAATACTTGCCCCAGATTTTACTGAGAGAGAAGGAGGTAGAAATTTGGACGGGACCGAGGGGAAGGGCACTTTAAATTACAGATTCTTTGGGGTAATACTATTCTACCCCAGTTTATGAGTAAAAGAACCTCAACACAATACAAACAAATGCGTTCTAATTCTCCGGGTTTTTTTTTTTTTATGCAGTTCATGTGATGAATTAATCTCAATCTTCAGTATATTACTCGATTTGGAATCAATTCAAGTTATTATTCTTATCAATTTCCCAATCTTAGTGAGCGGCACAGGTGTCATTTAAATAAATCACAGTTATAGAGAACTCGTTTATAAGGGAAATTGATTTTGGTTATAAGTAACTTTTTACAAATCATTTATTATGCATTTCAATATGTACCTTATTTGGATACTTAAGGAAGCTTAATTTGATCTGAGGTCCAAATGTCTTTATTACAAGATTTTTTTAAATTGTACTTCTTTGTCTTTAACCAAATTTCCTTGTTGGAAATTGTCGGTACATTACATGTATATTGTAAACGAATTGCTAATTCTATGAATTAAAACTTTATTCAACATACATTTCTCGATGTTCAAAGAATATTTTACGTAAATATATAGAGGGTCCTTATTCTTTGTAAAACGCTATCTGTGCCCAAGTGTTTTGTCAAATTGTTTTTATGTTAAGTACCAGGCGCTGATCTGGGAGCAGGTTTGAGTTATCAAGTTTATTTAATGAATCAACCAAAAATGTTAATTCCTCTGCCTTAATTTCATTTGATTAAAAGGAACCTATGTTACTCAGTTTAAAAAATCAACAAGTTTTGTTACTGAGGAGCAAGTTTAACAACAATTCCACGTCAAAACCAGCGTCAAGAAAGTCTCTCAGAACCTCCGCCTTTTCCTGTAATACATGATCTCTAGCGCCTTTCATATTCTATAACATTTGACACCTAGTTTCTATCTATTTTTCGATGAGCTAAAGATAGTTTGTCAGTATTTTTAAATACTTTACTGTGTAACTCTAGATCTGCTTTCACAACTTCTGCAACAGTGAGGAACACATCACTTTCCATCAAGTTATTTACTCTGATGTATATATTTTGATCTATAATTTGTTTTTTTCACAGACATTCCATCGTCCGATTCAAAGATTGTACTACTCAAAATTGTCTTTACCATTTACATTAAATACATTGCATTGCTCATTTATGATACATATTTTCTGGTTTCTCCAGCATTTTCAGTTTTTTTTTTTTGCAGGCTTACCTAGTGCAAAAATAGATTTGATCGCTACTAGCTTCTCCCTGACCTCGTTTGACGTCATTTTTTGCGTTTTCTATAAGGTCTATCTATCTTTGGTTATTGATATCGTATAACGGGAATTTTAAGCGGGGTGCAAATTAAACTTCAGCTTATTTCAGCGGTTTTGTAGTAGCCCGCTAAAATTTTAATCGCTAAATTTGCACCCTAGCTTATAAGTACTGAATACAAGAAAAATAACTTTGATCAGCCTGTTGATAAATGTGATATATTTCATCTGGTATTGGTTTGTACTTAAACTCTTGCGAAAGTAAATATTCAAACGAATATAAAACGTGCTAAAATTCACATAAAATGTTAATTTCTGTGTCCGCCAAAACAGTTCCGCTAAAATTATTGGCAAACCTTTGAACAAGCTAAACGCCAAATTTTACACCCACTAAAGAAACCCGCTATAAGGTATATTTTTAAAACGAGGCAACTAGTTTCATTTCAAATTGGCATCTGACGGAAATCAAACAATACTAAATTAAAAACATTTAATGTCTATTTTGCTTAAACGCCATTTATTGGAGACATGACTGTAAATATTATAAAGTGTATTGTTGTAAAACTATTCTATTTAGAGCTTGCTCCGTGATCCCGTTTTCTCTTTCTTAAATTTGAGATAATTTTGATAAATAATATGATATATACATATTTTAAAATTCAAATTCATTGAATTATTTGATATTTTTATGTCCAGTTCACTTTGTCAATTCGATATTGTCGACATCACAATGTAAACAGTGTTGATACGGTATGGTGTTTGTTAGACATCGCAATGTCGACAATATTGACACGAAATCGTGATTTCATCGTCTACGTTGTTTTTATTCACTATGTTGGCATCGTCTACATTGCAAAGTTAACAATTTTGATGGGATATCGAATTAACATCGTCTACATTGTAATTATTTCTACACTGTATGTCGACATCGTCGACATCGCATTATTGATATGTTGAATTGAAATCGAGTGTACATCGTCTACAATGTTATAATTTCCAGTCTACATCGTCAAAATCGCAATGTAAACAATGTTGATTTAATACTGAGTTTACATCGTCCAACGTTACAATAACGACGATGTGAAGGATGTAATCAAGAAAAAGGGTTCAATGTTGACAGGATGTCGACTGGATATCGTCCGACATTTCAATGTCGACAATGTAAATAAGGAAAAAGAATGCATCGTTTAAATGATGTCGACTCGATATCGTCGCACATTGTAATGTCGACGATGTGAACAATATTAACAAGAAAACAGAAGGCAACGTAGAGACAATGTCGACTCAATATCGTCCAACATGCAATGTCGACCATGTAAAGGATGTAGACAAGAAAAAAAGGCAATGCTGATAAGATGTTCACTCGACATCGTTTAACACTGGAATGGAAATTAACAAAGATATTGTCCAACATTGCTATATCGGCAATGTAATCAGAATAAAAGAGTGCCATGTTGACACGATGTCGACTTGATGTTATCCTACATTGGGAAGTTGAAATAGTAACAGTAACAATGCTAGTTGAATGAGGAGCAATGTGTAAATGTGTTTATGAATTAAGAATTATATAAAGTGATGTCGACAATATCGATAAAAAATCCTCCACTGAACATACCATAAATATGACGACCAAATTTGGCTATAATTTGATGCTGAATAAAAAAAAGTAATGACAAAGTCTCCTTTTTTTTTTTTTGTTTTTTTTTTTTTTGTTTTGTTTTTTTTTGAATGACCAACGTACAAATGTAAATTTGTTTCATAAAGTATACATGTCAACTTAGTAAATGTAACATTTTCTAATTATTGTTGTATTCTCACCTGATATCTCTGTCCTCCACAGACTGTATTCACCCACGAATTCATTATCTACGAGAGAAAAAAAAATACAACGATAACTAAGAAATAATATAAGATAAACATTGAATAGCCTATTTATATATCTAAGATTAAGTTATCTGCCTTAATATGTAAAAATTGATTTTATTTTTAAACCAGAATACCTGTACTCATTGTATATGTTAATCATTTTAACCTCGCGTCATATTTTCAATCAGTTTTCTGTTTGTTGAAGTTTACTTTTAAGCATACTGTCATCAGACATAAAGAAAACAATACATATATTTTAGGAGATGTGTAAGAACTGTTAGAATGACAACGAAAACATGTGTGAGACATATGGCAAAAACGTGGGGATTACAGGGAGAAGCAATCATGCAAGGGACCTCTACTTATGAATTTTTAGCGAAGTCTCCCTCGGTTTCCTTTATGTTATTTTTCGACACTTTGAACCTAACTTCAATAAACGTTACAAACAACAGCCTAATTCACGTCAGTGAGTAAAAGAGATTATTTTCAATGTTTATAATCAGCTTAGCCCCACACTGTTGCCTGAACCCTCGCCTACAGGACATGAATTTAGCATTTCTGATAAAAGCCTGTCGTTCCTTGTAATCATGCAAACAGTTCTTCTGCTAGATTTCATTAAATAATTATTTTTTTTTTTTTTTACAAATCAAAGTTTTAATACATTATCAATATTTTCTAAACCTAAGTTCTATACCCTAGGCCCAGTGAGCTAGGACCAGGCTATTTACAGTTTTATTCTTCTTTATCATTAGATGCGCCATAGAAACATTGAAATTGGTGAGGTGTTCAGATATCAAGCTGAAACATTTGAATATCATTAAATATCAGAAGACGTATGGCGGAAGTAATTTAGGACACCACGCATTCCTGATATAAATAGTTCTGAAGAAGGATGTATTCAGAAATTCTTCCTTTAAAAAATCTACGTTATAATTTCCCATTTTATGCATACACTGTACGTTCATTCGATATTTCCCATTAGTCTCAAAGAAAAGACACCACAGAGCCTAACATATTCGTCTCATATTTTGATGTTTTATTAGAGAAAGACATCGATGTCAAACTAACGACTTAACTGTATGATAAATATAATAACAAACAATTATCTTCAACGTCCTTAATTTATGTAGCAGTATACAATAATCACCTGCATATTGTGAAAACGTCTCTCAATCGATTCAATACACAAGAGTATCTTTATAACGTGAGAATAATTTTTAAAACGAGGCATGTCACTGAAAATTTAGTTGATGATACAAGGGTAGAATGATACAAGAAGTCAACATTTGGAAAAAATCCATGGTCAATTCAGTGACCTTGTTTGCAAATACAATGTACAAGTATAGCTAGGTCAAATGTAGCTCTCTGGTTGAGAAAATTGTGACATGCAAAATAAAGAACTACAGATCAATGCATTGTAAAAACCTTCGATTTACGGCGACGTCTTTTTGTCTTAGCTAGATATCGCGTTCTAGTTACCAAGCCATTGAAAACTTTCTCCTTGTAAATGAAAGTTATTTGATAACCAGCAAAACATTGAATGTCGGGTAAAACTTAAATATGGCTTAATAAAAAGCAGCATCATGTTGACTTTTGGCTTGTATTGATTACTTTGAGTTTGTGGTCTGCCATTTAGTCTTCTAAAGTAAATCATTTACTAACGGTTTATTGGTAAGATGCTGTAGGCGTCCTTGACATTTCAGAGGAGCATTGGAACTTGTTAATTACCCTTTGATTTTAATTATAAATAATTGTGTATTTAATTGAATTTTAAAATTTATCCAACTAATTTCAGCTTTATCGAGTCATTCAAGATTTGAAGTTTATTCCTAGTATACATGAAAGAGGAAAAGAACTGATTTCTTATCACTATCTTCACATGAGCTTTGTTAAAACATCAGCATCCATCTTAACACTTACATGTAGAATCACGATAACCCCGAAGTTATCTATAACTTACACGTACTTGAGCTCTCTTGCAGCAAGATCGAGAAAGCTCTAAATCGTGCTAAAGAATTCATTGTTTAAGCTACAGCCGACCGCAAGATTGAACGGTCAGTACTCAGTATCTTAATACTGAGTGTGTCGAAAAAAGTGTATTCTTGAGGGTTGCACTTCAGAGAGGAGGTGTAGATATTGATACTGAATGTTATTTTAAGTTCTTCAGAATAAAATAAAGTTATGACAATCGATCACCGCCCCAAATTTGATAGATTATATATATATATATATATATATATATATATATATATATATATATATATATATATATATATATATATATATATATATATATATAAATATGTAATATGTTTCAACATAATTTAGGTCACTACCTTGAAAATGTAAAATTATTCATTCATTATTTATAGTCATTCATCTATTCCGCAATAATTTAACTGCTGGTATGGATTAAGCATGGTTTTGGAATTTTGATACTTTAATACTTTATTCAATATTGAAGACAGCCTTGTTTAAGAATTTTACAAAAATATAGAAGCATTATTCTCATATATTAAATATATTAAATTACCTTGGACTCTTTCTTCTCTGTTCAACAATATTTCACTTTCTTCTCCTTGCAAATAATAACAATTAAAAAATTAAAATAATTAAAAATATAAATAAAATAAAAATTAAATAATGGACAGCCAATAAGACTTCGAAAGCAAGGGAGCGGATCTTATGAATGAACATACGAGGGTTGTCCGGTAAAATCGTGGACAAGTAGTCTATATTGAAAAATAATCATAACTGCGTTCTAAAACTTTCACTACTTTTAAGTACATTTTTCATCAATATACATAGCAAATTTCAAATATATATCTTCTCAAATAAACGAAATATGAGACTTTATGTTATGTATGGTATCGACTTACGGCCGGCGCACGGATGACAACGTCAAAGTCTCTAAAGCAGCGTCATCTTTCCTCTTTGCTAAATTAAAGTTGGATAAGCCCTACATAAATTAGGGGATTTCATTGATGTACATTCTTGATTTTCACTTTATTCGTCCATAAACAGTCGAGGAATCAATTTCGCACACACCTGGGACCTTCTGAAGGTTTATTAGTAAGTTATGGGGAGTACTCTCATACATAGATGCATCATTTCACTTATTGCGGAAACATGTTAAAACTTATTTACACCAGTATTGTGAAATTCATATTCTACCCACAAAGTCAGAATGAACGGTATAATCATTCCTCGTGCATCAGAATTAGCATGCAGCGACAACACGCGAGTGATAAATATTAATTCATGTATTTTTAGGATGTTAACTGTTAGTAAGATTTCATGTATAACACATGCATTTGATCACTTCATTTGAAAACGTGGAGAAAAATTCATCCTGATACTGAGGAAATGGGGAGGGGGGGGGGGGTTACCAGCAATGTTCTTTCATATTGGTCGCAAGCTAGTATATGGCCCTAACTCTCAAACATTTGTTAATTCTCTTAATCAAATTTCCATATGCAAAACGTAACACACTTGCATTTAGTTTATACACAGACAGCTTTTGTTATATAGAAAAAAGTGTACTTGATACTTGTAAACTATTATCTGTTCACAGTACGTGTCATATAAGTCTGACAGTCCGGGTGTTAGTATAAATTTATTTTTAATGCATTTCAGAATTTCTTAGCCCGGATATACATAGCGACTACACAAGATTCAAATAAAAAAATAAACAAATAAGAATAATGATAATAATAATAATATAGAATAAATAACAGGAAAATACATGTGATTAAATTTCATCCGTTTTAGTGTTGAGGATTGATTCGATCTTGAAAGTATAAAAATATTTCCGCCCGGCTTTGATTCCCAAACATGGTGTATTAAGCATGTTCCCTTTGAGTTGCAAATTACGTATGCACATACAACCCTTCAAGTTTTCGGCTAAGCCTTTTTTTTTCTTTTTTGCATACCATATCTTTTATGATGACTAATTTTGATTGACATTTAGCTGTTAAGTACTGTAACACTTACGATATAAATTATTCCTTTCATTTCGTACGTATTTAGTTTGTTCTAAGACATTACACATAATCACATCAGAATTCAAACTGTAATTTAATAATACCCGATCTTGGTTGAGTTGGTTCATACATGTACGAGGTTTACGTACAACAGTATGCACTTTGTATTAATCTACTTGATTCGTACATACTATTTATGAAGTCATTTTCAGAGAATTATACGGGAAACAACGCAACGTCGCTTCTGTGACGTAATTGACGTCATAATCAAATGTGCACAAAATAACCACTCGAATCGTCAAAATTGTGTACCAAAATTGATGACAAAAGCAAACCCGCGATCTACCTTAACGTCGTGATGTTGACATTTTGTATAAGAAAGTAACAGATGTACGTTAATGGAATAAAAATAATCGATATGGGCTCTTCTTTAAAATTATGGGAAAATTTTACTATGAATTTTTCAAGAAGTTCTTTATTTTTTAATTAAAGCTATTTGTACTCTAAAGAAATGCCAAATATTTGTTATATACAATGGTTGTCTGGTATAATCGTAGATACATTTAACAAGCTTTAAATGAAAATATGAGATACGCTAAGCTGAAAACAAACTTTCAGGTCTGATAAGACATTAAAAAAAATCTTGATAGATATTTTTCGATTTTGATGACGTCACTTCCGGTCCGAATATTTGCGATTTAGTGATTTTTGGAGGGTCAGATTGTCCGCAGGTTTTCTTAGAACCACTCATCACGGGAATGTGAAACTATTAGCGAATACAGAGCAACATATGTAGACCTGTAATACGTAATTAACTTTCACCGGAAGTGCCACACGTCAACGCTCGCTATGGCCTGAAAAAAGTCATATCGATAGTTTCAAAATTTTGAACACCTTCTGTACGATATCTTTTTACCTGGAAATATTTTGTAAAAACACGTAGAACAAAATTTGCGCATGGATTACAAGATCTTTTAAATGATATCTCAAAAAAAGGGCCGGTCCCTTAAATAAGGGATCTAGAGGGCCAAAAAATATTTTCCTGATATCTCAAAAAGTATTGAGAATTTGTAATACTTCAAAGAAGCAAAGTTGTTCAACATGACAAGTAGCAGCTTGTGAGATCATCAAAATGTGTCGAATGACGTCACTTCCGGCCAAACAGGAAGTAATAGAAAATTGCTTATTTTCACAGATATTGGTATTGAATTCAATTATGCATGTCACAGAGGACGTCTTATTGTATTTCTTGTCGAGTATCGTCACTTTTGTCAACTTCCGGTTAAACCGGAAGTAGCTATAAATAACGTATTTCTGCAGAAATCAACTTCAAATCAAATGATTTATATAGTTACTTCCGGTTTAACCGGAAGTTGACAAAACTTCAACTGCTTGAAGGAAAAGTCTTGGGTCAGGACTGAGGCACGTAGTACACAAAAAGTCGACATTATTGCCTGCATGCGGTCATTCTTAGCGAGAGTTTTGCGTACTTTTTTGGCACCACAACACAAAATAAATTATGATAAATAGAACATTTGCATTTCGAAAATTCTTAATATTTACAAAAGCAGTATAGAATCTTTCTTCTCTATTAAACTAGGGTAATCCCCGTTATTTCCACTGTGAGAGTCGGTGATAAGAGATTTGAATCGAATGTAAAGTATTAATTTCGATATGGCCACACCCCTCGAACAAAATAAAAATATGCTTTATTTATTCATATTTTAATTCTTTTTCCAGTGGTAGAGATTTTATTTTGTTCGAAGTGCGTGCGTGGCTACAGCAAAAAATTGAACCAAAGACGAAAAAAAACCGCTTTATTTTGATTTTTTTTAAGCTTGACACCCAAGGATAATATTTCTATTGTTAATTTTTCTTCTTCCCCTCAGTTTAATTTTCCTGAAAAAAAATAGGCTGATTTAGCCCCTTCCTGGGATTACATGTAGCTCTTTCTCATCGAATGCTTTTATATATAGAAGTTTGAGTGATATCATAAGATAAAATCATCTATCTGCACCGATATTCTCTTCATCAAGCTATTCTAAATTTCAAGTGCAAGTCTCAGTATATCACACAGGATCTGCAGTGGCAGCACCCTGAGGAAGACGATTTGAAAACATGTAGTTGTATATACCCTATGTTAGAGTATAATTTGCTAGGTTGATAAAATGACCAAAAAAGCACCTTATTCGAAGTCGAAATTAAAAACGATTTATTTTGCCTGAAGACACCCGTATTAAAAACATTTTTGCAATATTAAGGATATCAGATGGAATTGTAGCCCTCTCCTGAAAAAATCAGATGAAAAATATCAGAGGAGCCTACATTTTTGCAGCTATCAGGGCCATTGAGTAGTAAGGGATAATTATCGCGCCAACGCCTGCCGTGACACGGAGCCTCGATTTTTAAGGTCTTATGTAACTTTCATTACACGTTCCACGCACTTGGCAAAGAGAAAATTGCTACATTACCTTTTTTAACGACCTAGGTCAGTCGCCGCCGCTGCGGTTTGAACCAACGACTTTTCGATCTCGGAGCGAGCTCTACTGACAGAGCTACCGTGACGGTCTCGCGGGAATGGAATTTTACCGTATTTTAAAGTTTCTGTAATTAACCAATTAAACAATTAATTACAGTCTCATAGCAGAAACTTTGTTCACAACCAAGCAGTTAGTTATGGTGCAGAAGTAGATATACACACACTCACTTCCCTTCTATTCTTTTCTTTTAATCGGTAAAAACTTTAAAATTCTAATTTCATGAAATGTCATTTTCACTTTGCATGTTAAAAATCCTTATTTATTTATTTCATTTATTTATTCTATTTATTTATTCCATTTATTTATTCCTTTTATTTATTTATGTATGTACTTATGTATTTTTTACCTGTTGTAAATTTATACTGTACTTCGGGTGCTCTGTTTCACTTTCAATCAAGGATAAAAGTATAGTACTGCGGCATAGGTAACTTATTGTGCATTATGTGATAAAAGCACCATTTTTTGGCAAAAGTATGGAAATTTACATTGTCAAGAGATCTGGATATTGAGCCATTGCAGAATAGAGACCTCGCGGCCATGGCAGCCATTACACAAAATGCCCGCCAGAAATTATCGTCTGATCGTTGAAAGTTACTAGAACCTTTCACGGATTTCACCTACAATCATGGTTTATAGATAATAAGAATACTCTCTGAATTGTTAAAAACAATGTTTAGTGCTTCAAAATAAATGTATGTCTATGACATCCTACGATGATGAAAAAGTTCGCGAACTATCTCCATATTTTCAAAACCACAATTCAGATCAGAATGAGATTTGGCACACATATAGTCATACACGTGTTCTATATATAGCAGTTTTATATAATGTTTTGCTCCATGTTTGTGACGTCACAATGTGAAAATGACGTCATTAGATAGGTTACTTGTGACAAAAAATGATTGACTCCGTCGTACTTGAGCAACGAACGGCTGTAAAGTTTAATGTGTATCTTGGAAATTCCTTTGCAGTAGCATATAATACTTTGTACCAAGTTTAAGAAGACAATAGACTTGCCAGGAATTCAATCATTAATTGGATTGAATGTTTTAGTGAAAGTAGGGAGATGGTTAAAAATGATGTTTGTTCTCTTGCCCAGTGAAAGCAAGCTAGGGAAGAGATGTGTCCTTAGTTGAGCAATTGGATATGAAAGACCGCCAAGTTACAGTTAGAAAAATAAGTGAAAATCTTAACAATAATGCAGATATCAAATCCCTAAAATGTCGTTTACTTTAGACTTTAATCATATCAGATATGATAAAAAGAAGGCGCCATGCCTTTTATCCACATTGGATAAACGACGCTCCCAAGACAGAAGACTCGGATTGTGATGGTCACCATGCTCATTCCGGGAAAGGATATCCTTATCCACCCATCTTTTTGCCGAGATTTGGTCATTTTTGACAAGTTGACTGTTCTTGTTATAAAAAATAACTGGCATGGTAGGAAATATAAGACTCGGAAATATCTTTTACATCCTGTGAACGGAACGCTTCACGTCACGTGACCGCCTGTACCACGTGATTCGCGCATGGGCCGAACGGTGGCAGATGTGCATTTAAATCGGAGAGGACTACTTTAAAAAATAATGAACACTTAAACCTAATTTCATTTCTTTTATGGAAGTTATTCAATTTGTTCGCTTTTTGATCACCCCTCGTATTTGATATACTATGCCACTGTTTTTTTTTAATCATACAGTACCGACCAGACACAACCTAACAGAAAGCGAACCCAGAGCGCACCCCGGGTTCGCTCTCTGGGTTCGCTTCGGGTTCGCTTGGGGTCCGCTAGTGCTGACCCCTAGCGAACCCGGAGCGCACCCGTAGCGAACCCGCAGCGAACCCAGAGCGGACCCAGAGCGAACGCTGAAAGCGAACCCAAAATTCAGTAGCGGTCCCAGAAAGCGAACGCGCGTTCGGTGATGCGTAACAGAGCTGTCAATCAGGATTAGCGATTAACTAATCAGCGCGTCGACCAATCAACATGCCGAACAGGTCTGTCAATCAGGATAAGTGATGAAATGCCTTGACCATCAGCGCATCGACTAGTCAACATGCCAGTTTGTAATCTAAACATTGTACAAGCAAAGCGTGTGAATGTACAATGTAAAAATATTATCAATATGATTTCTAAACATGATTTCATATTTATATATTTTAATTCTCCAGACAACATGCAATATTTACACATCTATTTTCATTATTTTTTATTTTTAAAATCTATTAATACATTATATATTTTTATTATCCAGGTAGCATGTTACATGTATAGTTACATATTTATTTTCTTCATATTTTTAAAATCCACTAATATATAAATATACATTGCGTAAATTTATCAGACAATAAGTACTTTAATTCATAATAGAAAAAAAGAAGATAATATAATGGTTATAACAATTGTTACTAAAAAAGAAAAAAGAATTAAAGAAACTGGTCTTCGATAAAGTATAGAATTTTAATTTATTATCTCAAGATACAGTATAAGAACATGTACGTGCTTTAATTTAATTATTTTTTATCTATTATTTCAATTTACATGCACGTTTTAATTTATCCAGATCAACATCGTAATTGTCATAATTATTTAATTTTAACACTTTAATAATTATAGTTTCAAAGTGAAGCCAAGGTCATCACGTGTCGGTAATCATCCACCTGTTTCGAAGAGATTTCGGGTGCTAAGAGCAATTGCGGTGGGTTTTTTTTTTAATTGACACTTGCTAGCTGGATGTATACTGTCTCCATGGTCACGGTAAACATGTACCTGAATATATACTCCTCCTACATTTGATCCCCTTAAGTTACATGTACCTCGTCTGGGCACGTTATCAATGAGAAATTCAATTATTATTATTATTATTATTTTTTTTTTTTTTTTTTTGATTTTTGAATTTGGAAACGTCATAGTTCTTTGGTACGTTGCATGAAGAGTACATGTTTATGTAATTTGCTGCCACCTGAATGCTGAAAATCAGTAAAATAGCTTTACGAGAGAGAGAGAGAGAGAGAGAGAGAGAGAGAGAGAGAGAGAGAGAGAGAGA
Organism: Saccostrea echinata; assembly: GCF_033153115.1. Lineage (NCBI taxonomy): Eukaryota > Metazoa > Mollusca > Bivalvia > Ostreida > Ostreidae > Saccostrea > Saccostrea echinata. Next base: position 2,348,596 of record NW_026889787.1, read on the forward strand.
GAACACTGTATATTATTTGTAATTAAAATCGCTACAACCGGCCCATAGAAAACAATTCGAGTACGGAGAGGGGTGGGGGCTCATCGAAATAAAACAATAAAAAAAACACACACACACATCGGGCGTTATTATCTTAATTTCATCTACTTAATCATGCGAGTTTACAGTTATTGAATTTTTGTTGTTTTCTTTCTTGTTTTTATTTTTAAACATTTAGAATTTTGTTTGTTAAGATGCCGCTCCAGTATGTACATGTATGTAGTGGGGCGGGGGGGGGGGGGGGTCATGAACCAGTAAGGAACACAAACTATTCAAATGATCATTTACGTGTATTTGAAAACAACTTAAAAAAATAATATATTCTTATCAGTGGACCAGTTAATAGTGTTTGTTTGTTTGTTTTAGTTTTTTGATTGTTGTAGTTGTTGGGGTTTTTTTATGAGTCTTCCGTTAAACTCGCCTTATAAAACAATGATTTATAGCATGGAAGTAAATTATAAATGATCTGTAAAACGAAACTCAAGTTACACTGTATGAGAATTTTTAGTGATTTTCACGACCTACATATACATATAATGGACGACAACCTTAAGCTTAAATGTAAACTGCTAATTATGAAAACTTAGCATTTTACGTGTACAGTATGTCTCAGTTATTTCATAGATAAGATCATAATTCAGTTATTTGTCTTTCAAACATTTAAATTACGATTTAGCAATTTCAATTAGAATTGGAAGTTCCAACTTATTTTAAAACGCATGAATTATGTAAACAAATGAATTTGAAAGCTTTTTTTTCATTAAGATACTCAATTTCAATCCGTCCGATACATCGAAAATAAATTTAACACCTTTTCTTCTTTTTCGTTCGAGATATACTTAGCTTGTAAGTTAAGAAAAATAAAAGTGATAATTCTACGTCGAATGTACGGTGAATTTCTTGAAAATTTATCAACGTTCTCCATATTGTCACTTACATGTACACACGTACATGTTTCGATCGCCATAAAAACAGTAATGATCGATTTCACTACTGTGTTTGGAATATACAAGGGGCGGGGCTTACTGGAGGCAAGATTAAAGCGAGGTCCGCTTCACGCATGAGTGCGTAAAGCGAACCCGGAAAGCGAACGCCGGGTTCGCTCTAGCTGACCCCGAGCGAACGCAGAGCGAACCCGAAGCGCACCCAGAGCGGTCCCATATTTTCTGAAAGCGGACCCGCAGCGGACCCCGAGCGAACCCAGGAAGCGAACCCGGGGTGCGCTTTGGGTTTGCTCTGGTGTTAGGCTGTGTCCGGTCGGTACTGTACGATGAAACAAAGATAAAGTCGAAACCATATTTGCCTCTTCCTGAATTTATATTAATTTAAGGGGGATGTATATAGGGTATCTTGGATATATCTGGTCTAAAGTAAGAAAAAAAAAAGAATTGGGGGAAATTGATCACGTTAGAACTGCGCAGCTGCAGCATTCAGGAGAAGAAAAATGCATTCAAAATTATGTCAGTTCAATTCATTAATAATATAACCATTTGGTTTGCTTTTTTCTTGTCATTATCCATAATTCATAAAAATTGGATTTTTCATATGGTGGTCTCCCTGTGGTCACATTTTCCTAATGACCGCCATTCTTCCTTCACATTGTTTTTTAAGAATATATGCAACAGTAATAACATCAAGACAAGACATTTCTAAAAAATAGTCCGTAGGTTAAAACTCAATACTTTTATTTGTTGCATCGCATCGTCTGATTAATGAAAAAAAAACACGATTTTAACCCTACTTTCGTAAACCGGGAAAAACGTCCTGTTATAGCTCGAATTTCCTCAGTCATATCATTTCACGGAGCACGTGGTCAGTATGTGCATATTTTATCTTTGGATATATGCATTTATTACACTTGAATTATGCTTAGAATAAGTTTTTGATAGTTTGTTGACTCCTTTCAAACTAATGGAAAAACATTTATAACTCCTAGACAAACATGTTAACGACAGGCCTCTTTACTAAACCGATAGAGGAATGAATGTCCATTATTTCCGGTTAAACAAGCTGATTGGGGTTTAAGACATATCGGGTAGGTAAAAACTTTCCTCTTAGCTTGATTCCTTGTAATACACATATAATTCTTTTCTAAAAACTTGCGGTGTTTCTAAAGACGCCATATATTTGTGTTATTTCTTGTCAATTGTCAAATATCGGTTTTTACTCTCGACTTCAAGTCCCTATTTGCCTTCTTATTCAAGTGTGTTTGTTTATACAGTCTATTTTTAAATTGGGTTCGGTAAGGAGTACTTAACAATTTTAGGAAGAAATATGGAGATAACGAACAGTATTTAGATTCAGATTCCATTTAAAATGTACAAATCGAGAAAAGAGCAAACACGGACCTCCAAAATCATCAGATTTTGGATCAGGTGCCATAGAGGAGTGAACATTCCCTGCCGAACGCTCACACCCGCTGTTCGCTCCTTTTTGTGATCAGGGAAAATGATCAATTCAGCGTGTTAATAATGGCCTAGCAATTAATATGAAAAACGTCAGTTAGCATTTGACTTAATGATAGGTTTTATTTGCTGAAAAGGTCATTGTATCGACCACAAAACTTGCCAAATGGTGACTTCAAACGAGACTATTGATAGCCTTATTTCATCAACTTGTTTGTCATTAGTTTGCCTCGTCTTAGATATTGTTCATACGTAGAGCATGCTTTTGCGTATCGAATCAACTCGGAAACAAAAACCCCATATACAAGTGATAAAGGTATAATGCTACATAAGTAAGGGAAGTTGACCATTGAAAAGTTAAAGTCATCACGTTTATCATAAAGCTTTATAGTTCGGTTACCATTAAAATCTTTTTCTAGTAAAATATCCAAATATGAAACAGATGTTTCAGACTCTGTGGTATCTTTTATTTTAAGCTCGCTGGGATATATCAAGTCGGCATATGAATCGAAGTAACTATTGTTAATTGATGATACGTCGTTGTTGTATTTAAATATCAATTTGAAGGCCACAGCAAGTGTATTCTTCTTCTCATGTAGACGTTCTTTAATAAATTCGGCTTCATATACAGCAATAGGTCTGCTAATAAGGAGGCGCAATTGGTATACATGGGTTTCCAACAGATTGTTTGAAGACCTGATCCCAAAAAACAACATAGATATTGTCAATCAGAAACTCAAGCATTTGTTTTAATATCAACTTCAGAGTACTTGTGTGTACAATCAGATTGTTTTTAACGAAATAATTTTGCAAATGACCAATGACAAGGTAAGTATATTTACGCGTTCCATTTTATTGAAAACGCCGCTGTCTATGATGTCAAAAAGCCTTAACTTTAATTTATATAAAGAAATTGTGTATAAAGTGTTGTAAAGTTGTACCACAGGTTTTGATGTAATTGATTTTGGAAAAAAGAATTGTGATTTCAAATTTTCTAAAGTTCCTTAGAGTTTTGAAGTATCCACATCTGATTTACACCACTTCTCGAATATACTGTTGTACAGTACCCCTGAAGTTTTTCCTTCACTGCTGTAAATATAATAGTGAGGAGTAAAGAAAGAGGCTTGATAGAACATTTACTGGAATCCGCTATGTATCTTTGTTTGTAAGGATTTATTTTGGAGTTTTAGAATCCAGTTTAGGTATGGTAATTCAATTCCATTTTGAGACCGTCACGGTAGCTCAGTCGGTAGAGCGCTCGGTAGAGTCGATAAAAAAAGTTAGCAAATCTTCCTTCGCTAAGCGGTTGGCACTTTGAAGTGAAAGTTGAGGGTCCTTCCCATGAGTCCTTCAAAACCAAGGCCCCGTGTCACGGTAGGCGTTGGCATGATAAAGAACCTTCACTGCTCAATGGCCCTGAGTGCCGAGTAAAGGTCTAAATTTGAAGCCCTTCACCGGTATACGATGACGTCTCTATATGAGTGAAATATTCTCCAACGGGACGTAAAACAACATACAACTAATCAATTTAGTATGCTGGAGTAGGTTGAGGATTAAAGTTTGAATTTTACTCATTAATTAAGTCATATTGACTTGAAATGCCCTTGCATGCAGATGAAAAAGCACTTGTTAAAGTGTTGACTATTTGATGTACAAAATTCATTTGATACCATGTAATTTTTAGTATTTATTATATTATTTGATGGAGATCAATAAGTGGCTTAATATCCAAAAAAAAATGTGTAATATATTACTATACCAATACTCATATCCACTTTTATCACAAAATGCACAAGTTTTTTGAAAATGTGCAGCTATGACTTATAGTCTTTCGATATACAGCATAAATATATTCACTACTCATGGTGGTAACAAGTTCTTCACCATGCCCATGTATCATTTGTATGTATATGTTAAAACATCGGGTGTGATGGCTTTGATGCCATATGATGTTCTAGAAATTTCTATCAAGACTGAGATCGGGGAATGCCGAAAACGACTGGCAATTTTTTTTTAATTTTAGTCAGTTCTCACAACTTATTTCTTCTACATGTACAGTCCCTGAAACGTTCTACTTTCCCACTTGAAGGGTGAGCGAACCCTGAACGAACGGTGAACGAACGCAGAGCGAACGGTGAGTGAACGATGTGTGAACGCTGAACGCAACTTGGTGAACGATGTGTGAACGGTGAACGGTGAGCGAACGCAGAACGCGAACGGAGCGCAAACGCGAACGCAAAGTGAACGGTGAACGAACGGTGAACGCAAGATGAACGATATATTCGGAATGCCTCTGATCTTTTCCTTGCATTAAAACTATTTTATTGTATTATAATGTCAGATGCCAAAAAACAAAAAACAAAAAACAAATAATAAATAAGTAAACAAATAAATGAATGAATAAATAAGTCAATAAAATAAATTCTCCAAAATTGTCCTAAGAAAGACGATGCATGCACATTAAGTTTTTAATCACACGATTTTTATCGCATTAAAACATTGCAATTGTTGCCGAACGCTGAAGTATAAAAGATGTTTTTAGTTGGAAAATAAAAATGTTAATTCTTATTTGATAACAAATCAGAGAAAACTTATGATTTATAGAATGAATTAAAGCGGACAACGAAAATGGAACTGTGACTGTAATAGAGTCATGCGGCGGGAGAATTAAAGAGCCTATGTGAAAGCTTTATCATCATTCAACAAGGATGAATTTATTATTTCAGTAGACTCTAAAGATTAGGGATTAGATAATGATAATGATGATTACGAAGGTGATTTTTAATCAGTGTTCAACCTTCCATTAATATAATTTTTAAAAAAAAACAATAAATATCTTCACCTTCTTTGGAGAAAAGAGTAAAAATACAAAACTAACTTTATTTTCTTGACAGAAAACATAATTTCAATTGAAACTTTGAAGAATGTACATTTAGTTTGCTAATTTGGATTATTAAATTTTACGATGTGCGTATTATTGACTTGTACGAGTTTTCTTTAAAATTATGTTTAAAACATAGTGGAAATTGCAACAAAAAAATATGTGCTTTAGGTCTCTCCAGAACCATCTTAATCATTCCTAAAACTTTTAAATTCATTTTCGGTCACTTCCTTCTGCAGGTGAGCTATCTCCTCAGAACCTGCTGGGACAGGACACCAAGAACCCTTCTAGTTGTTTTTAATTTCACTATCTATTTTAATTCTTATGAACAAATCTGATTCATCTAGCAAAATAGTGCCTATATTTTTAATACTTGCCCCAGATTTTACTGAGAGAGAAGGAGGTAGAAATTTGGACGGGACCGAGGGGAAGGGCACTTTAAATTACAGATTCTTTGGGGTAATACTATTCTACCCCAGTTTATGAGTAAAAGAACCTCAACACAATACAAACAAATGCGTTCTAATTCTCCGGGTTTTTTTTTTTTATGCAGTTCATGTGATGAATTAATCTCAATCTTCAGTATATTACTCGATTTGGAATCAATTCAAGTTATTATTCTTATCAATTTCCCAATCTTAGTGAGCGGCACAGGTGTCATTTAAATAAATCACAGTTATAGAGAACTCGTTTATAAGGGAAATTGATTTTGGTTATAAGTAACTTTTTACAAATCATTTATTATGCATTTCAATATGTACCTTATTTGGATACTTAAGGAAGCTTAATTTGATCTGAGGTCCAAATGTCTTTATTACAAGATTTTTTTAAATTGTACTTCTTTGTCTTTAACCAAATTTCCTTGTTGGAAATTGTCGGTACATTACATGTATATTGTAAACGAATTGCTAATTCTATGAATTAAAACTTTATTCAACATACATTTCTCGATGTTCAAAGAATATTTTACGTAAATATATAGAGGGTCCTTATTCTTTGTAAAACGCTATCTGTGCCCAAGTGTTTTGTCAAATTGTTTTTATGTTAAGTACCAGACGCTGATCTGGGAGCAGGTTTGAGTTATCAAGTTTATTTAATGAATCAACCAAAAATGTTAATTCCTCTGCCTTAATTTCATTTGATTAAAAGGAACCTATGTTACTCAGTTTAAAAAATCAACAAGTTTTGTTACTGAGGAGCAAGTTTAACAACAATTCCACGTCAAAACCAGCGTCAAGAAAGTCTCTCAGAACCTCCGCCTTTTCCTGTAATACATGATCTCTAGCGCCTTTCTCATTCTATAACATTTGACACCTAGTTTCTATCTATTTTTCGATGAGCTAAAGATAGTTTGTCAGTATTTTTAAATACTTTACTGTGTAACTCTGCTTTCACAACTTCTGCAACAGTGAGGAACACATCACTTTCCATCAAGTTATTTACTCTGATGTATATATTTTGATCTATAATTTGTTTTTTTCACAGACATTCCATCGTCCGATTCAAAGATTGTACTACTCAAAATTGTCTTTACCATTTACATTAAATACATTGCATTGCTCATTTATGATACATATTTTCTGGTTTCTCCAGCATTTTCAGTTTTTTTTTTTTGCAGGCTTACCTAGTGCAAAAATAGATTTGATCGCTACTAGCTTCTCCCTGACCTCGTTTGACGTCATTTTTTGCGTTTTCTATAAGGTCTATCTATCTTTGGTTATTGATATCGTATAACGGGAATTTTAAGCGGGGTGCAAATTAAACTTCAGCTTATTTCAGCGGTTTTGTAGTAGCCCGCTAAAATTTTAATCGCTAAATTTGCACCCTAGCTTATAAGTACTGAATACAAGAAAAATAACTTTGATCAGCCTGTTGATAAATGTGATATATTTCATCTGGTATTGGTTTGTACTTAAACTCTTGCGAAAGTAAATATTCAAACGAATATAAAACGTGCTAAAATTCACATAAAATGTTAATTTCTGTGTCCGCCAAAACAGTTCCGCTAAAATTATTGGCAAACCTTTGAACAAGCTAAACGCCAAATTTTACACCCACTAAAGAAACCCGCTATAAGGTATATTTTTAAAACGAGGCAACTAGTTTCATTTCAAATTGGCATCTGACGGAAATCAAACAATACTAAATTAAAAACATTTAATGTCTATTTTGCTTAAACGCCATTTATTGGAGACATGACTGTAAATATTATAAAGTGTATTGTTGTAAAACTATTCTATTTAGAGCTTGCTCCGTGATCCCGTTTTCTCTTTCTTAAATTTGAGATAATTTTGATAAATAATATGATATATACATATTTTAAAATTCAAATTCATTGAATTATTTGATATTTTTATGTCCAGTTCACTTTGTCAATTCGATATTGTCGACATCACAATGTAAACAGTGTTGATACGGTATGGTGTTTGTTAGACATCGCAATGTCGACAATATTGACACGAAATCGTGATTTCATCGTCTACGTTGTTTTTATTCACTATGTTGGCATCGTCTACATTGCAAAGTTAACAATTTTGATGGGATATCGAATTAACATCGTCTACATTGTAATTATTTCTACACTGTATGTCGACATCGTCGACATCGCATTATTGATATGTTGAATTGAAATCGAGTGTACATCGTCTACAATGTTATAATTTCCAGTCTACATCGTCAAAATCGCAATGTAAACAATGTTGATTTAATACTGAGTTTACATCGTCCAACGTTACAATAACGACGATGTGAAGGATGTAATCAAGAAAAAGGGTTCAATGTTGACAGGATGTCGACTGGATATCGTCCGACATTTCAATGTCGACAATGTAAATAAGGAAAAAGAATGCATCGTTTAAATGATGTCGACTCGATATCGTCGCACATTGTAATGTCGACGATGTGAACAATATTAACAAGAAAACAGAAGGCAACGTAGAGACAATGTCGACTCAATATCGTCCAACATGCAATGTCGACCATGTAAAGGATGTAGACAAGAAAAAAAGGCAATGCTGATAAGATGTTCACTCGACATCGTTTAACACTGGAATGGAAATTAACAAAGATATTGTCCAACATTGCTATATCGGCAATGTAATCAGAATAAAAGAGTGCCATGTTGACACGATGTCGACTTGATGTTATCCTACATTGGGAAGTTGAAATAGTAACAGTAACAATGCTAGTTGAATGAGGAGCAATGTGTAAATGTGTGTTATGAATGAAGAGTTATATAAAGTGATAGGTTTTTTTTTTTTGAATGACCAACGTTCAAATGTAAATTTGTTTCATAAAGAAGTATACATGTCAACTTAGTAAATGTAACATTTTCTAACTTTTTTTGTATTCTCACCTGAAATCTCGGTCCTCCACAGGCTGTAATCACCCACGAATTTATTATCTACGAGAGAAAAAAATACAAGGATAACTAAGAAATAATATAAGATAAACATTGAATAACCTATTTATATATCTAAGATTAAGTTATCTGCCTTAATATGTAAAAATTGATTTTATTTTTAAACCAGAATACATGTACTCATTGTATATGTTAATCATTTTAACCTCGCGTCATATTTTCAATCACTTCTGTTTGTTGAAGAATACTTTAGACTTTAAACATATGAGATATGATAAAAAGAAGGCGCCCATACTTTATCCATATTGGAAAAACGACTCTCCCGAGACAGAGGACTCGGGTTGTGATGGGTCACCATACTAATTGTGGGAAGGGATATCCTTATCCACCCATCCTATTGCCGAGATTTGGCCATTTCTGACAGATGGACTGTTTTTGTTAGAAAAAATAACTTGCATGGTAAGAAATATATGACTCGGAAAGATCGTTTTGCTTCTCTGAACAGACTGCTTCGGAGCATGTCACGTGACTGCCTGGATCACGTGATTCGCGCATGGGCAGAACAATAGCAGATGTGCATTAAAATCGGAGAGGACTACTTTAAAAAATGATAAACACTGAAACTTCATTCTGTTTCTTTTAAAGAAGTTATTCAATTAGTTCGCGAACTTTTTGATCACCCCTCGTATATATATCTCCGTGTCAAGGCGATTTCGTGTAAAGTAATGAAAAAAAAATTAATTACAAAGGTCAGTGGACGTTTTGCATTTATACGCTCGTATTCTAAATTTTTAACACAATAATATATGATGTGTCATTTCTATTTTTCATTATAAATTATTGAGCAGACTTCTACATGTATCTCTAGATGGCCGTGATTATACTCGGACAAGATAATACAAAGATACATATTCATATTATTTGTTATAAATTCAATTTTCAGAACTTGATATTTAAGTAATATGGTGTTATAGTTTTTATTAAACAGACAACTGAGAGAGAGAGAGAGAGAGAGAGAGAGAGTAATATTCAGTTTTAGCCCCCCCCTCCTGTCAGGCTTCACCAAATGTTTGTACCTATATGAAACAAAAAATCTGAAATTTTTTTTCTAAATATATCAGACAGTGACCGTAACTTTTTTTTTTATCAACAAATCATATCCATTTGTTTGACAGTCATACTCGTTTTTATTTTCCTGCTTCAAGTTCACACGAAGTCCACGTCATTCGACACTGTGCAGGTGTGAAAGTTTCGTCACATCGAAGACGAAGTGCGAGTATTTCCAACAAGTTATAACATTTATTTTTATCATTTCTAGATTTGATTCCAACATTTGAATAATAAATTAGTAAAATACACTGGGCATTAACACTTCAAAGTGAAACATACTCTATGCCAATTTCAAATACCACCGCCGACACGTGTACATTTTGATCTACCATTGTTTTGTGACTTTTTTAGATGCATGTTTGTTTTGAATCTGAAATTTTTGTTCTAAAAAAGACCGTTGCTTTTTTTTTTTTAAATGTTAATTAAAATATTCTGGAAATACGGTACTGACTAAGTAACCGATTTAGGGGGAAGGGCGGGGGGGGGGGTATTAATCATACCGAATGGCAAACATATAAAGTTGAGGTGAAGAAAGATTTTTTTCTCTATAACTATAGACTTTACATATTACAGTAGAGAAATTCTGTAGTGTATTACATTTTAAATAAATATTTCCTTTAACCACACTATCAATTTAATTCGTTCTAAAGATAATAAATTAACAGGATATCCGCAGTACTATGTGTAACTCTCAGAACTAGTTCTATTATATTTTCTGTAGTAATTGAAAAAAACGTATTAGAAATAAATATTTTTGTAATTTTGCTGCGTAATTATTTGACTTGGATAATAATATCTCCATTAACGATTTGTCGTCTTTAACAAAACAACAAAATGTAGCAGTGCTTGAAGTGTTTGCACATTGCCCTTAGTCAAATTTAATATTTCAGCATCGTTCTACATAGGTACAGAATGTGCTTGTAACAACATTCATTTTCCAGAGTAATTTAATAAATAACCTAACAGCTAAGTTAGAATAATATATATATATCGTAGATATTTTTCCTCATGAAATAAGGATTCTTTAAACACGATATGTTAGTTAATAAATTTAAAAACCTGTAACTCCTTAACTACAAAAAGATAAGTCCTTTCACTTCGGAGTTCCGAATGACAATGAAAACTGAACGATAGGTGAACGCTGAACGCAAGGTGAACGCAAAGTGAACAGAACGAAGACCGAACGCTGAACGCTTTGTGAACGGTGAACGCGAGCGCACGGTGAACGGTGAACGCAAAACTGTGAACGGAGAGCGAACGGTGAACGCACGGTGAACGAACGGTGAGCGAACGGAAAAATGGGAAAGTAGAACGTTTCAGGGACTGTACATGTATATCACTTAAATCGAGTTTAGAGTGAATAACTGACTATTGAAGTTTTATCAAATAATTAGACAATTACTTTCGTGAGAATTTCGTGAAAAAATCCCCATTTAAGAAGCTCTAAACAACAACAAATAATGCTTTATTTGGATTTTGATAATAGTTTATCTTTATCATACAAGGATTACATTGATTTTTCTAGATCATTTTGAACACAGTGTATCATCCTTATTTCTACAGGAAAAAAATTCAAAGACGAAATATTAGTAAACTGATATCACTGTTGTTTACTTTTATTGGGAAAATACGTGCAATTAAAATTAATGTCTCAGTTACTTTAGCTTGGTTTAATATAATATTTAGAATACTTTAATCTATTTTAAATTGTGTTATTCAATGTAGAGTTATCCTTTATTTCATTTTACATCAAAGGGCAGTTCACCCTGACTGCATAAAACTTCAATGGAATTTGAAGGCTTAAGTGGGCGTTTTGAGCTTCCATAACGTGCTAAAAATTTTGCACTGTGACCAAGACGTACGTTCTTAAAAAAATAAAACAATGAATGGAACGATTTGGATAATGAATTATAATGAAGTAAAGGTCAGTGCTACTAAATAAAATAAACGGTTAGAGTTTGGACAATAAACTTGATAAAAATATTGCAGTACGAATTTTTTCCTCTGTTTTGTTTTTTAATTATACCATTTTAAATCTAATATACAAAAAAAATGAATGATGAGACTTCTAAAGTATTCATAGCCTCAGTTTTGCTTCTACTGTCCTTTTATGCTGAAACTAAAATTATATAAGGTCAGTGATCATACTTTTGAAATATACTGAATTTAATTGCTTCTATTCAGATTTTCTTCTTGACATGCCCTTCCGATTATTTATAATAATACATGAATTTTAGTAAACATTATATAGGGGAAAAGATAAAGGGAAAAAAACAAAGAAACCTTATTTCTAGGATAACAACCCTAGAAAAATAATCACTTAACAAAGATAAAATAAAAAATGTTGACAAAATTCCCTCTGCATTTCTACAATTTTACATTTGTTGGTGCATACGATCTTCAAATTGTAAAACATTGAATCTTTTATATTAATATTATTTAATCACATGCTTATTTTGTCTGTTTAGAACAATTTTTGATTTAAATTAAAGGTTTTGTAATTTATAACCATCCGTTTCTGGCAATAAAAACCCTGAGTAAACGTCATCAGGCTCCTCCACACCCCGTGACTTGTGACGTATATCGAGAAAAAAAAATACTTTTATTTCCGGTTTTGTATAATTTAGGTACTAATGATTTGCCTGACACTGCCTTTGAAAGAGTCTTACAAACACTTTAGAGATCGATTCTTGTCAAGGAAAAAGTATGCAGAATGCTGAGAGCGACGCCCTATCATGAATAATGAACGCATGGTATGATCATAGTGTGAATGATAGAAAAAGTTCTCGATTTTTTCAGTAAATAAAAAACAACCGTTTGAGTTCTTATAGCATAATAATTTGTATTTAGCACGTATAACTATAAAAAAGTTTCCGTTTTTTTTTAATGAATACTTTATGGCCAATCAATCCAATGCGATATCGCCAACAAAGTCTGTTGTGAAAGTTTTTATTTTGGCAGACTGATTTGTGCTTTTCGGTAATACCTATCTCGTGTTTTCATAAATATTGACAAATAGTTTGCATTTCTAGTTTTGCTCATTTATATCTGTCCTGTTCACTTGCCAATTATGAGTAACATGAGTACGATGACGTAAACGGAGACTTACCAAAGTTTATGAGTCCTTAGTAACAGGAAAGATAACTCTAAAAAGGAACCTTGATACCAAAGATTTTGAATAATTTTTCTACATCAACAAATTTGATTCAATTTCTTTTTGTCATTTAAATCATTAATGTTTCTTCTATAGGATCAGGAGTCTTCTCTAATTTTTCATCCATGTATTTTACATAAAATCAGTTATATTGATTATTATGACTTAAATTAATTTCATAACAAAATATGTTGACGGATAAAATTAAGTTTTTGTGGTTGTTTTCTGAGCTTAATAATATATGCCAGGAAAAAGCAAAATTTGTTGTGCTTCTTATCAAAATTCATTGGGAAAAATATCTTAAAAATTATGAAATTATTTTTTTAAAAAGTCAGTTTAAATTAAACTTCAATTCCAATGCAGTTTTTAAAGTTTGATAATGCTTCTTCAAAGTATAATGTTCAGTAAAATTAAAACATAAGCTGAGGGTATGTAAAATTCATAAAAACCTTTTATAAAATATTAAAAATGAGCTAATATTATACTATACATCAACGAGCATAAATGTTGTAAGCATAAAAAAATAACTGAAACTAAGGAAAAGAAACACTTACTTGAAATTTCATTTTCTATCCATTTTTTCTGTCTTTGTTTTCTTTTCCACACAATAATTGCTATTATCAGAAGAAGTATAATAATAAACACAACAACAAAAAGACTTCCTACGATTGCCCCAACATTTGCAGAGTCATCTTCCGGGAATGTGGTTGTTTGACTATTCATTGCTGTTGTGTTATAAATTCCATGATCTGTTGTAATATCCCATGTGCTATTTCTAAAAAAAAATCAACACATATTTATGCTAAATTTAAAACTCACACAATGTTCAGTGATTTCTTAAATAAATAACAATAACTTACGCATTTGCACATGATGGAACTGCAAGATAGCAATGGTGTTGTGAATTAATCCTTAGACAAGCAGGATCTGATGCAAATGCATATAAAATAAACATTAAATAATATGACAGTAACTGTAAGGATGTCAATTTAGAGAAAAATGCTCCCTACATCTGTACAATTCTGTGCTGTGGAAATCGACATCTGGACAGCCCGTTAGAAATTCTGAGCAGTCACTTGTAAACAGTTTGCCCTCAGCTGTTTTCAAACAATTACCTAAGTTGTAAAGAGAATTGAAATAGATTAGAAAGTTTTAGGAAAGAAACTGGACACACTCAACTTATCATTCCTCAATCAATTAAAATAACATTGTTTGGCAAATTTTGAATACCCTTTTTATTTTAATTTATACATTGAAGATTACATATTTGTCATTTAAACATGTAAATGTGTATTCTTTGTAGTAGTTATACAGAAGGATAAACTTTCCTTTTATGAACTGTATATCATGACAACTCAATTAAATTTCATGAAGACTGTAGAGACTGTAGTTTATGTTTTTACATTTGAAAGACTCTGTGTTAATGCATACTTTAAATGAGTTTTTTTTATAACCACAATATTATATCACTAACCTCTTTCTATTATTCCCATGATTCCATTGTGACATAGTTCTACCAGACTGGTCTTCTCTATGTTGGGGAGACATATATACTGATCATTACCATACTTGTCACGACCACAACCCAATCGTGTAGATGCTCTTATTGTTTCTGTCAGGTTCTCGGGGCAAGCGTCAACTAGACTATCCATAGCTATACATTAAATAATAACATGCATGCGCGATATTAAAAAGGAAATTTAGCGATCAAAGTTGAAAAACTAGAAATTCAGTTATTAAAGTTGTTTTATAACAGTTTGAGTGCATGTAAAACAATGTGTATTTATCAGATTTTACATATATTTCTTAAGTTTACAATTCGATGCCAATTGCCAAGAAATATTGTTGAAATGAACTATTTTTTTGTTGTTGAATAAGCTAATGGCTGTGGAATAAAAGTTCTTTTAATATGTGTATGCGTGTTAGAAATTTAGCCATTTTACTTATATAATTATCATTCTTTTTCTAGATACGAAACCAAAACATCCAGTATATGGAATTCTTTGATATCAGGAATGAATGAAATCATAATGAAACAAAAATACATTTTTTAAATGAAAACAATGCTTTAGTTTGTTTGAATACTGTAGCACGATAATTTTTATTACCCATCTTTAAGTGTGAAACAGTATGAAATTTTGTAGTTTATTTTAAACTAGTTTTTTTTTAGTTTAAGAGTCTTAAAGAATCAAAAAAAAAATATCAGGTTTTATTTCTCTGCATAATATATAATTCTTAATGATAATGTGATTATTTAGCAATAAATCTGTCGTTTCACTTGAATTGTGTCAATTACGATGCTCTTAAAACACTTCAAAATGTCAATAAACATGTCTTATCTTTATGGAATACTTTGTTTCCCTTAGATATCGTGATACTGGCGATATATGATACCGATTTTAAATGAATAATTCATGTATGCATAGGTAATACAATTTGATTTTTAAAAGATTAATAATCTCATCGATTTCACAGAAGTCGATAATACTTTAATTTGTCTCTATATTTCTGCTTATTTCTATAATAATCCCTAAATATCTTGTAAGGGTTCATGTCACCATTGCTCCATTCAAACAATTAATATTTAAAACGAAACTAGATTTTTGTTTAACATATAAAAGTCATACTTTAAAAGATTTTATATAAAAGGATATCTTTTGTCATCCATTTTACCTCGTGTGTTTATCTTCTCTCTACATCTCTACAATGAAGTACTTTTGTTTTTCATCATCTGATTCCCTTACATTCAGGGCGTCCTTACATGACCTTCACCTTGTTTTTAAATATCCGCTTTACATGTGTATGGTGCACACCGTGGTGAAAAATTCTTACTATGACTATAAATCTGCAGTTCTATATTCAAACTAAAAAGAATACAAAAGCTTTGAAACGATTGGCAACACATTTTTTTTTACCTCACTATAGATGGATATACTGATTTAAAAAAGAAAAAGGATTGAGTAGTTTATATACACTACGTAGTTACTCATCTACAAAACAGTTTTCAACCTTGAGAAATTCTAAACGCAACATAGAATTTTCAAAACACACAATAAGCCGCTATTCTTTTTATACGGAAGCCTATGTCTGAAAAATAGCATAAATCGTTTTAGTTGGCGAGACAAATAATCATTATCATCAGTTATCACTTCTTTTATATCCATGCATATCTTTTTTTCTTACTTGATGGACACAACAAAAATTAATTATAATCGAAATTTTTTCTTCTATCTCCTTTTTTTGTTTCATTTCTTTTTTGAAAAATTGGAACATTAGGCTAATTTCAAGAGAAGATCTTATAATAATCTTGCCTCTTAATTAAATCTTTTAATTACTATAAATTAAGTTTTGATACTAGATGGAGTAAAGTGGACAGGGGTTGGAGTGCATGGTTTTCAAAGTCATATTACAATTAAAAACACAAGACAATTGTAAAACTAGAAAGTAGTATCTTAAATTTTGTAACTATTATACATATGTTATTAAACGTGAGAGGGGATTGCATATTTATGAAAAAAAATAGTACTATTTATCTAGCCAAACTTTATGATAATTTTACCGTATGTTAAAGTGTCATTGAGCCTACTGGCAGTCTTTGTAAAGTTAAGGACCCTTATTTTTTTACAGTCCAATTTTCATGGTTAAAAAAAAATATAGGCTCGAAGGGATTTGATTTGTGATTGAATAAGTGGGTTTGTTCTATTATTTTGAAATTTTAACTTTTCAATGTGGATATAAATTCGATAGTCTCTTCTTACCACTAAACAACAAAAATTAAAACCCCCAGTGAGGTAAATGATTTTACATCAATTTTTTAAGAAAGAAATATACTATAAGAATTTGTAAAACAGTTTTCCCAGGCTATGCTAATTATAAAACACAAAATGTTCACGAATGTTTTAACATAACCTGCCTTATTTTTTTTTTTCATATCTTCAAATTTATCCCTTTATATGTACACAAAAATTCAATGCAAAACATAAAGAAATGGACCTTCCCAACAGAAATGTCAATTTTCCCTAAGTCTTCCATGTTTTCATTTGTTTGTAACAAATTAAACGGAATCTTTAGTAAAAACAATACAGGATGTTAAAAAATACCAAACTTTCTTAAATATAGCCTTATTGTACTCCTAAAGGAACTTTTAGAATCATCCAGATTAAGATAATCTAATTCATACTGAGAGCAGTCAAAGAGAAAAGCAACATGCACCCAGATCAGTTTTGTTGTTAAGGTAATTATACCATCCCACTCCCCTTATGTAGCTTATTATGAGTGACTTACAAGTATAGAGATGTGACAAAACATAAAAGAGTTACAGTACCATACATTCAATAATGAACTATTCATTTTCAAAAAAGAAAGAAACTGTTTGAAGAACATATTAAAGCTCCAGTTAACTAAATATGTGCTCATATTTTGGATGAATACAATCTTTTGAAAATTTCAACAATTTTCATATACTAGTGTTGAGTATCCCTAATCCAATTTTAGTCAAGTTATTCATTTATGTTCAATTATTAGAAGGCAAATTATTACTACATTTATATACGTGGTTTTCCATCAAACAAGTATAAAAATACAGGGAGCCCAAGCTCAACTCTGCAGAATCATTTATGAGACCCCAACATTTTGAAAATTGTATCTAATGTCATTTTCCTGGATAAATGTATTTCAGCACTACTCAATCAAAACTATGAAAAAATAATAATAAATCATAATGCTAATATCATTTGCAGGCCTCTTAAGTATCAGGTGCACAGCTAATGACACAAAACATTTAATTTAGAAGACGTTCTTATTTTATCAAGTGTATAAGGTGAAGATAACGAACAGTGATCAATCACAGAAATCCGAAATTCCAATAAAGAATGTGAATCGTTAACAGGACAAAAACGGACCACTGACACACCAGAAGTGAAATCAGGTACCTACATGTAGTAATGAAAAGCATTCCCTGTCGCCCAGTCACACCCTCCGTGAGCCCTTTGTCTTAGTAATGTAACTCATTATGGAATGAATGGTTTAATAATTTGTATTAAGAGGTAAATTGTGAGCACTTTGTATTGTCTATAGATAAACGGAGTAATCCGTATTCAAAATATTATAAGAACAAGGCTTAAAAATTTGTAGAAATATACTACATGTAGTTAAAATACGACCAAAGATATGATTAATATTACGTTCAAGATCTTTGTCAGAGATTGCAAATAAAATAAAAAACGTAAGGCTTAAATTGAAATGTGTACTGAATCATGTATGTCATAAACACTTTCTTTGCGGAATTTTTGCACAAGTGTATTGGAAAATTGTCTCTTTCTCTCTTTATATCTGTTCCGTTATCCATATATTTGTTTGCTCACAATTTGGGAAAAATCAATAGCTGTGCAATAAGTTTATCTATGATAAACTTTTATAAGATATCCTGTCTATAATCAAAAACCAGACGCAAGTGAATCAAAGTTTGGTGACACGATCGAGGCGAGTCAGAGAGGCAACTTGTGTTTACACGCTGGAGTGATTTAGACAGGTATACTATGTTGACACACATAACTGCTTTAGAGTTCGTTATGTTGACGCACTGGTTTGTTTCGGACGGATATGTTAGCTAGACACCCTGAAGTGATTAGACAGGCACATTATGTTGACACGCTGGAATGATTTAAACAGGTAAGATATGTTGACATGCTGAATTGATTCAGACAGTACCTTATTCTGACACACTTATAAAAAAGACAGTTGAAAAATGACAAAAAGACAAGGCAATTGTTTCGCTATTTATTAATTAAAAATGATAATCAATGAATTTTAAACAAGAGGCCCAGGGGCCACATCGCTCACCTGAGCACTATGGCTAGGAAAAAGCAGAAATCAGTTCAGTCTTGAAAGGTTGAAAAGTTTAAATAAAAAAGGGGGGGAGGGGGGT
Organism: Saccostrea echinata; assembly: GCF_033153115.1. Lineage (NCBI taxonomy): Eukaryota > Metazoa > Mollusca > Bivalvia > Ostreida > Ostreidae > Saccostrea > Saccostrea echinata. The sequence continues at coordinate 2,367,472 of NW_026889787.1, forward strand.
CATGAATTGAACAAATTTGAATCTACATTATCTGAGGATGCTTCCATTTAAATATGACCAATCATGGCTTTGCTGTTCTTGAGTAGGAGATTTTTAAAGATTTAACCTATGTATTCCTATGTAAAACTTTGATCGCCCATTGTGGCCCCACTCGACCCCCGGGGGTCATGATTTGAACAAACTTGAACCTACACTACCTGAGGATGCTTCCATGTAAATATGACCAATCATGGCTTTGCTGTTCTTGAGAAGAAGATTTTTAAAGATTTTTCCTATATATTCCTATGTAAAACTTTGATCGCCCATTGTGGCCCCACCCGACCCCCGGGGGTCATGATTTGAACAAACTTGAACCTACACTATCTGAGGATGCTACCATATAAATATGACCAATCATGGCTTTGCTGTTCTTGAGAAGAAGATTTTTAAAGATTATTCCTATACAGTGCTCCCTCGGTATATTGCCAACTTTTGTCCAAGACAGATTTTGGCATTAGAGCGAGGGTGGCAATATAACGAGTTCTGTCATAAATTACAATGCAATAAGCCCAGTTCAAGATGAATACATAATTCATTTTAGTTAAAATCAAATGTCATGCTTTTGCGCGTGTGTACATACATATACACTCAAGCGCAACTTTCATTTCTTCCGGAAAAAAGTCATTAATGTATTTGTTTTTAAAATGAAATGAAAATGTCAAAATATTACGACATTTTTTCAATTTCCCGCTCATTCGCTCTTCTGTTGATCCTGGGTCGAAGAATTTAACAACCCGATGATAACGATGATAACGGTCTCAATAGCAGTTATAGTCTCTCGGTATACAAAAGTTTTTGAGGTTTATCGTCAATATCATCTGAATCGGAAGTAGATTATTTCACCATCTCAATAATACTCGAATGGAAAGTCACGTGCCAGGGCACATGAACCTGTTGTAATATACACGTATTCTCATGTTTGCTAGTACCTGAGTACTTTCTCTTCCTATTCTGTTTTGATATTCATCAATCAATCCATTAGGTGTCCAACAATTGATGACTGTTTCAGGGGTAACGGAATCCCAAGCTATTTTCACGTGCGGAATTATAGTAGTCTAAAAATAGAGATGGGATTTCCTTAGAATTTAGAATTTGGTTTTTTTTTTTATATATGGGGAATAAAATGATTTTTTCATTTATTATGGCCTGGTTCGGTGAAAGCAACAATCGGCGATTTACAGTTAAATAAAATGTACAATTATTTGTTTGGGTTTATTTTAAATTTTCGTTTGTAATCTAAATTTGTACGCTTTCTCTTCCCTGACTTTCCCATTATTGTGATGAAATAATACTTCTATCTTATAAAAACAACACAAAAGAAATTGCTAATTTTGAGTTTTATTAAACGATTATCTTTAATTTAGCTGAACTCCTTGTTCAGGCAGTCACGCTTCACCGCAACCACTGTCAAAGCACGGGTGTGACGTCCAAATTACCGACGCGCGCTAGATAATTGGCATTGTTACCGAGGGTTTTCCTTATATAATTTGACCTTTTGTTTCCCCAAACAAGTGGCGGATGGCAATAAGCGGGGGTGGCAATATAACGGGTGTATTAACACAGGGGGAAATCCGTTCTTGGAGAATTCCTGGCAATAAGCGGGGGTGGCAATATAACGGAGGGCAATATACCGAGGTAGCACTGTATATACCTTTGTAAAACTTTGATCGCCCATTGTGGCCCCATCCGACCCCCAGGGGTCATGATTTGAACAAACTTGAATGTACACTACCTCAGGATGCTTCCACATAAGTTTCATATTTTCAAGCACAGTGGTTCTTGAGAAGAAGATTTTTTAATGATGCCATTAATTTTTCACGAATTCTTAATTATCTCCCCTTGGAAGAAGGCGTGGCCCTTCATTTGAACAAACTTGAATTCCCTTTACCCAAGGATAATTTGTGGCAAGTTTGGTTGAAATTGGCCCAGTGGTTCTTGAGAAGAAGATGAAAATGTGAAAAGTTTACAACAACAACAACGACGACAACGACAACAACGACGACAGACAACGGACAAATTTTGATCAGAAATGCTCACTTGAGCCTTTGGCTCAGGTGAGCTAAAAAGTTATAATAATCTTGAAACAATGTGCATACTTTTCCTAGAAACTGTTTGTTGGAGTCATTATGCAATGCCAAATTCAAGTTATCTGAACGAATTAAGTAAACAAATGTCATGGAATTATTTCAACACATTCGTTTGTAGTTATTGCATTTGGCCCTTACATTTATATGATGTTGCTATGAATGATTCCCTAATTCAACAGATTGACATGCATAAAAGTAAGAAAAAATGCATATTATTTTGCTTAAGGTAAAATATAAATACAAAGTGCACACATGTATATATTATCTCAAATAACCAATAAGGATATGCTGCAAAATTATATGTATGAAAATACAAAAAAATCAAGTCATTTCTATTTATACACAATAGAAATTTTAATTCAACTCAAGAGGTCTAAGCCTGCTTCTCGTCATTCGGTACAGGTTCTTGTGGATGTTAATTATAAAGTCCCACTGAACTTAGAAATTTTCTCCAGTGAATGAAGGGAAAGGGGGATTTCTTCCACTCTGAAAGGTCCATTAAGGGCAATGAAGAACACTTAACACGGGGATTTCTGCAAAAAAGTAAAAATTTTGTTATTTTTGTAAAAGTATGCATAGATATACAAGAAAAACTTAATAATATTATTAAAGATCCTTTTAATCTAATTTAATATAGTCTGTTGTAGTTTGGATTGGTAAATGAATGTTGTGTTTAGAAGTGAAATAGGTGAAGATAAAGAACTGTGATCGATCTCAAAAAACCTAAAAACAATACAAATCAGTGAACGGGGGGAAAATACGCATCCCTGGAAATTCCAGAGGTGGGATAAACTGCCAAGGAGGATTAAGCATCCCGCTGTGAGCACTTTGCATTGTTTAAGAAGACGAGTAATCCGTTGTTAAACTTATTAAGAAGGAGTAATCTGTTGTTACATTTAGTTTAAAATCAAAAGGCCTAAGAATTGGAATGAAATATCTCTAAGAAAAATTAAACTTTACTCAAGAACGTTTTTATAAAATTTTTTTAGTCAAAATACGACAGAGTGATAGGTTGTATTTCAAATAGGATCATTATATCGACCATAGAATTTACAAAAGGCTGACTTCGATCGAGCTTGTTAAAATTCCTGTTACATCAACTTATCTGTCAATACCTCAAGAAATACAAATGAAGCTGGTTTCAATGTGACTCAGAGCTATTCAATATCAGATGGTTAGTTAATCTTTAACCCCACTCCCTACCCCCGCCGGCCATCCTCCGAAGTTCATTACATATGTTATAAATATGTATGAAATTGGTGAATTTATCAAAATCAGAAACTAAATTATCTATTATGAATCTTAAGTTTTCTAATACACAAACGCGCCTTCTTGGTGTATTTGCACTACACCAGTGTGCATTTGATCAATTTTACGTATAGAAATGCAGTAGTGGGATCTACCCCTGATACTTACTTTGATCCTACGAGGTTGAAAACTTCTTCCTGAATTGTATCCAGATTCAGCGTCTCACAAAGAATCTTAGATAACGTCATTTTTCTTATTTCTCTAAGTTGACCTACCAAAAATCATGTTTGTCAAATATTTAGCTGTAGATTTGCTTTGACATGCAGTTTACTTATTTATTAGCTGACATATTTACAAGTAAATGAGCAAAACACAAATAGGATTTATAAACAAACGAAAACTTCAAAAGTTTAACTTGGTTTAAAAATGTTTATCAAGTTGAGACAATACATTTTGGATGTAACAGTGCATTATATTTTTTCTATTTCCAAAAAGCACATGTTAACATTGTTCCATCTTTTTCTGTGTAGCTGTGGGATACTTACATTGTACATGCAAGATATGGTAACCTCAAAGAGTTCACGTTGCAACTGTATCCACGATATATTAATTCATATGTAGGAAACCGTATTTAATCATTTAGCAAAGATTGAATTAGTAGTCTTATTCGGCCCTATCTAATATTTATCCCAAATAAAATACTTGTGTATACCTCTAGAGAATCCCTCTATCCCCCGCTTTTCGTACCAATATCTGTCCCCAAACCTTAGGTCTCTGAACTGCCATCCTAGTAAACATTCGAAAAGTGGACCTACAACTGCGTCTGCGCGAGGTATTTCTGAAATACCTCCAACGAACACATCGATGTCATCAACGTGGCTGCAAATAGAAACACCTACATTCCTATGAACATTTCAATAGACATATTTCCTGAAGAGAAGTGAAGAGTTCTTCTTTTTCTCTTTCCAGAAGCTGTAGTTTATTTGATGTTCTAACTCAAATATTCAATATGCACTATTATTCTTAACAAATAGATTTGACTGGACATCGTTATAAGTATATAGAAACACTTACTCATAAACATTTTGCAATCTTGCAATCGTGTCAGAATTATGATCTTGTAATTCGGAAAAAGTGTTTGCTACCGGAAGTTTACACCACTTCCGCCATTCGTTGTAGGCAGGTAAACCGTGGTCCCGCCCTCTTTGAATGTTGAATGACATTAAGTCAAACGTTACTCCATTTATATCACGAAATAATTCATTTCTGGCGGCATTTTCAATTTGTCTGAAATAGTAAAGTAAAAACAGTTGACTCTAGAATTCATGTCTCCGATGTGTCCAAGCATGATTATTTACGAACTTTTGTAGAGCTTTGAATTAAAATTTATGTTTCAAAGAAAGGATATTTGTTCATTTACGTGATCTAATATTTTTTATAAACAAAATGTTAATATCTCAAAAAAGTCTTAATATATTGTTTCATTATTTGTTATTATTGTTTATCAATCCTAACGTCTGCATAAGAGTTAAAGTGAAGTAAAGTTGTGTACCTATCAATCTTTCTTGAGGGCGTGGCTAATAAAAACCGCGCCAAATCTGGAATGTTTTGTCCTTGTTGTGTAACAACTATATGGGGATCCATGAAGACATCTTCCGATTTAAATACTCTAGATGTGGCAAACATCCTCGTCATATAGCCTAGCTCTGGAGGAATCTGCAAAATGGAAAAAATTAGTTGTTCATTTTTTCGTACACAACAACAAAACATTATTTTATTTTAAAATAAATAACAATAAATAAACATAAAGAAAAGATCTTTAAGAAATTCGGAATTTCAGACATTATTCAATAACAAGGAACTTTGATTAAAACAAAAAAAATGGTGCATTCCACATCGTGCAGGACACAATTGCAAACATGCTTTTAAATGTTATTCTCAAAGTAATCATGAAGTTATCCAAACTTTAAGTTACCTGTGAGTGTCCATATCGAAGTGCTGCAGTAGCAATGACGTTCTTAACAGTGGGGTTCACCTTAGGATCATATTTATTCCAATAACCTTTTTGTCGAAGGTTTAGAGACATTTTTTTCCTAGTATCTTTCCCTAAAATAGCGGGAAGGTATTCCCCGTACGTCACTTGTTGCATAATGGCGCCCATAATCTTCTTTGTTTCCAAAAACACATCTTGACTAGATTGTCCAGTTAATTGGCGTAATTTGTTTGCTATGATATTGTGAAGGCGAAGGAATACGACATGGAGACCACCCAAAGAAGGGAATTCATTTGATCTTTCGTCACCTAGAAATTACATACATTTAGTGAAAGAAAGAACACTGCAGGCTTGGGGCGAATTACATTGTAAAGTAATGCATTACATTACAATTACTTCAAGAATTTGGGCATTAAATCACCTTTACCATTACTTTAAATTCTTAAAGTAATGCATTACATTACCATTACTTAGCATAGTAATGCATTACCATTACTTTTGAAGGTTTTCAAAAATAAAAGTAGAAAACTTTGCAACTATTTTCATAAACATGCATCCCACCCCTTTAAAATTGAACATGATGAATGATAATTCGAATTTAATTTCAAGTACCTGTATTTATTACATTGTACAGAAATAATTAACATATCCATTTATTATACAAAGGAAGTTCGAAATTTTCGACTGCCAATAAAATGAAAATATGTACAAATACACACTTTTTGTGTAACTATATAATTGATGCCATACAGCAATTAAACTTTTGGGGCAATTTACTCCCTCCCCAAAACTAAAACTAATCTTAATAAGACATAAATTAGAAAGATTATTTGGATCTAGTATACGTTAAAATATGACAAAATTTAAATGCATTGACAAACTTGTAAAAAGGGTTAGACAGAATGTACATTTTGCACTTCTAAAAGTAGAATGTCTGTCCTCTGTTCCTTTTGATGCAATGGATTTGTCATAGTCAGCTCAAGCTAGACCAGTTCAATTAATGTTTCATAAACACAGTCAGAAGAAAGGGGCTGGTTTTTGGAGTACTTCTCAAAACAATACATTGTTTTAATTGTTACACAACCTTAAAGGCATTTTGTGATTTGATGACACTCTAAAAAAACTCTTTAAAATATTCTTTGAAATTAAATCAGATCTAAAATAAGTATAAAAAATTATATGTATGGTATTTATACCTTCAACAAAATAAAAAATATATGTAAATAAATATAGAGAGTTTATTTAAAAAGGTTAACCTTTTTCATTCATTTCTATTATTTAAGAAAAAAAATTAATCTTAACAATTACTTCCATGTCCATTTTCATTTTTTTAAATAGATATATACAAAAGAATGCTTTGAAATGCTATGTCATGCCAGCATTACTCTTGATTTGAGAAAGTAATGCATTACATTACTATTACATGTAATGCATTTTTTTGGCATTACACATTACTAGCATTACTTCGAGTTCAAGTAATGCATTGCAATGCATTACCATTACATTTAGCATTACCCCAAGCCTGGTACATCGTGAAATGAAATAACATGTTACCTAATACTTGTTATACCGTATCATGAAAGGAAGTGAGAGCACTGTTTTTTTTTTTTTTTTTTTTTTTTTTTTTTTTTTTTTTTTGTTCGTTAGTTTGTTTGTTTTTTCTTATTTTTTTAGGAGTTAATTAATAGAAAATAACATTGTATTTGAAGTAGGGATGGTAATTCGAAGTATCCGTTGAAAACACAACCAGTTAAAGATTTTTTTTTTAATTTTAGATGCATCACAATATCAAGGCTGTGATGGATCTTATGAAAATCGCCCTTTAGAATTTGAATAAAGATCCGTTTCAATTCCTTACCAGCCAGTTGGCAGAAATCTTCTGTTTGAGATGTCTGACAGGCTCCTCCAGGAGGAAGTATGTCACCTGATGACGTCCTCATGGTTCCTGACAACAGGAAATGACGTCATATGATTAAAATATCAATAATATAAAATGACCAAAAGATTCATGCTGATCTTTTCAAATTTAATGTTAAAGGAAAGTTATGTTTTGATTTTTCAATAATATCATACCAACATGTCCATTAAGATTTTCATTAAATCGTTTAGAGTCTCCATATAACATTCCTGCATCAATAAAGGAAGATAGTCGGTTCACCTGTTGCCTAGGGCCTATAAGGAATGCAGAAACAGTAAGTTATTTTACAAAGGTTCAGAAAATATCTATAATCAATACACATATTATTGTGAATGCCGTTATTCTCTTCTCTTTTTAATTATTCAATATAACAATATCATGGGTTGTATGGCTATTGCAGCTATTCATAAGGATATTTCTTTAAATTTATAAAACTTTTTTAATCTCAGTTAAGTACCTATGCTGCAGCCTTCGTCATGTGGAGTCGGTATTGAGCGAGAAAAATCCATACATGTTCTGCTTGGAAATCGAGCATCGCCTGTTGGGATTTCTATCACATAACACTCAGAGCTATAAAAGGAAATAAAATATTTAGTTTACTTTGAGATATCTAAGAATAAAAATCTACATTAACAAGATGCCCAAGGAACGGTCACCTGAGTATAATACAACAATTTAGAGGATCTTTAGAAGTATAAGATAAACTGATAGATGGTTTTGTTACCCAAAGCAAAAGAAATAGGATGAGCAGGATCGACAATTTAAGATGATTTTTTGTCAAGACGAAAAACAGGATGAATCTACACCATTCAGTCATTTAATGCTTCTTTCTTTTTGTTTTCGTTGTTCCTGTGTGTATGTGTGTGTCTTGCAATAGTTTCATGTGAACAAAGTTTAACGAATCAACTTACTCCGAAGCATCGACTCCACAACAATCAAGAGGACTTCCATTTTCTCCTATAAAAACAATTATCATGAATTAAACGTATACAGGTTCAGACAATTCAAATCTTTCCACTTTTTTGGATGAGAAAAAATTAACTGCAACGATATTCTCTGGTGTATACTTGTAAAAAAAATTTTTATGCATTTTAAATTTGATCTGATTTAATATGAAGAACAGATTACATTTCTTTTGAATGATAAGTATGGATCAAAATTATAATTTACTAGAAGACCAATAAATTTGAGAATTAAGAGTAATGTTTCATTATTCACCAATAACAATGGGCGTAAAAGTCAAGTCGTGGTCTATAAATTGACCGAAGGTGAACAACATCAAATTCCGCTTGCTGTCTGGAGGTGTCAACATATCTCCGGCCAATACTTTGTTACTGATCTCTCTTGGACTTGGAAGTGTGCCTCCATTTCTACCTCTTTGACGCGGACTGGTGTACTCTATTCAAATAAAAAAAATGGCTATGGTCAGCTTTCAATCTTTGGTGACATATAAAATGTCGGGTTTACAATCTAGTTTTAGTTAAAAAGTTGAAAGGAATGGACCTTTTTTTTAAAAAAAAAAATGCAAATCGTAATATTGTCTTATCAATAAATATATTCTGCATTTACAACAAATACGATAAGAATATGGTGTTCTTACCATCATCATAGATGGGTTTTAAATACCGCGCATGGGCCTGCAGTGCCATACCCCATGTTGGATTGCGGAGATTATTGCATAAGCCGTCAGCACTTCGATATCTTGAATTCTTGTATTTTTTACATGAGGTAGGGACTGTATCACACAGTTGAGCCCGGAGAGATCTTTGATACTCATCGCTACTCTCTAAATCTCGAAATGTTTTCCCGGATCTGAAACATTTTGTTATTGTTACATATTTTAGCACATACTAGTACATATACATGAAAGAAAGATAGAAGCAAGTACTATCTTTGTGCTAACGAAGGAAACACAGTATGACTATATGTAAGACTCTAAACTTTGTGACATTTAATGTAGCTGGCGGGTTTACTGTCTGGCTTAAAACACAAACTGAAATTTTGTCAGCTAGATCCATTCGTTTCAAAATTTTATTTCTTTTTTGAGATTAGTCTGCATGGTTATGTTCTAATTGTATTTCAATTGCACCAATGTTGCTGAACACAGCTAATGCTATTTCATTGAAGCACATAGTAAAACACTTTTTACGCCGGTAAACGCAGTTTAAAAATATGCTCATAATTTTAAAAACAAAGAAAAATTTTATCATACTTAGCGCAGTTAAAGTGAAGATCATTTAGAATCAATCCATAAAAATATACTAATATGTGTTCTACCTCAATTTTTTGGCAAAAGTCCTCTTATTTTTGCAATCTTTCATCAAATATATTATATTTTCGTAATATTATTTTACGCGACGTCATTATTTTCTAATGTCTGAAATATTGTTCAACAAATAACTAAAAATAAAGCATGCAATCCGATATTTCAATTTTTTATTGAGAATACATTTAATGCATACTTTGCCAAAGGCATGAAATTATTTCTACTGACATTTTATGAAACATAGAGAAGATATTTATTTTAAATCTCAAGCAATGCGGAGATAATTGGAAAACAAATCATATAATAGAAAAATAGCATGAAATTGGTTTCGATTGTACTTGCAAACCGATTCTAAATTATTTTAATCTGTTTCAAAAAGTGCCAATTTTTTTATTGTAATTGTAAGAAAGTAGCATCGATCTCAATTGATATGAATTAAGGTAGCTCAGTGAACATGGAAACTTATATCGGTATTGCATTTCACGTGTATTTTGAAAAAATAGTATTCATTTTAGCTTCGCATTTTCCAACATAAGGAAAACTTTAAATTTAATTATACGATCTATTTTTGATTACGTTTAAATAAATATTTGTACAGAACACAAAAAGCTTTAATGAAAGTTTTGATTTATACTGCTAAAGATGTTTTGTAGCGGTTTGTAGTTTGATATTGTAAACACGGTAGCTTTTATACGTCGAATTCTATTGTGACGTCAGCAAATCCGCAAGTACCTCAGATATTATTGTTAATGTAATTCATATACGGTACTAATTTTGATGCACCAGATGTGCATTTCTAAAAATTATGTCTCTTCAGTGATGCTCATACCGAAGCGTTGGAAATCGAAAATAATTAAATAAAAAAACTTTGAAGAGCTGAAAAAAGGTGCCAAAGACTGGAGCCAAATACGTCGAAGGATCAGAGCCATGCCTGAGGGAGATAATCCTTAATTTTGAAATAAATTTCAAAATTTTACCACAGCAATTAAATGTATATGCGTCTTTTCAAGCTAGTACCAAAGTACGTAGCTACTGGGCTGTAGAGACCCTTGGGGACTAACAGTCCACCAGCAGAGGCCTCGACCCAGGGGTCATATTGTAAATCATATGCGGTACCAATTTTGATGCACCAGATGTGCTTTTCGATAAATTATGTCTCTTCAGTGATGCCTATGCAAAACGTTGGAAATCCAAAATATTTTAAGTTAACAATAATTTAAAATATATAGTTAACTATAATACTAGTAACTTTAGTGAATCATAGGTTGAAGTTTTTACTAAGTAAATCAAAGCAAAAATGTTTTACTGTAATAATATGAGTATTTTTACTATGGAGTTGAAATTCTGTTTTTTTATATCCCCAGAAGCAAGCGACTTGCATATTTGTATATTATTTACGAAATTACCACAATGTGTTTGCAGTTTAAAACTTAATAAAAACTTCAGATCAAAAACTAAAGATCGTACTTCCAAAACCAACCTAACTGAAAAAAGATACCTAACGAGAATCTTCTTTTAATTGAACTGAAATGTGACTTATTATATATGCATAAGCGTGTTACTATTTCTGAAATTACATTTAAAAAGCATTTTTTTCTATTGAAAGAATTTCTAAATAGTGCTATTGTAGCAATACGGTCAAAATTTTTAAAAATCTTAAAAAGTCTAATATTTGCTCTAGTCTCCTCAAACCTAAATTAGTCTATACCATGTATGTAAAAATATGTCACAAAGTACCTTTGGATGAGATTTTTTATCATACTCATATATTTGTACCCCGCCCTCGCTATCCTGTCTTCGTCTTCCTTCTGTTTCTGGAGAAAAGCAAAGCTGTTGCCGGTATCAGGAATATCTAAAGAGAAGAAAAGGAAACAAATTATCAATGAAGCTTCAGAAAGATCTCATGTTAATCTTTCGTGTTTTTAATAGCTTTATTGTGATTAACTAATTAGTTTTACAGTGGATTTTTTTTTATCTTCTTGCAATACAAAATGGGTCAACAAAAATGAAGTGAATAATGAATTTTTTTAAATGCAAAACTTCCTTAAAAATTTACGTTATGAAAATTACAAACTTATTCAAATAATAATAAATGCTATCTGTATGAAACGTACTGCCATCTCCTTCTCCGAATTTACGTTGAGGATCTCTGTATGTGTCTTGAATAGCGTCAGCAATGACGTCATCAACCTCTACACCACACTCCACATAAAAGTTTGAGAGATACGCGAACAGCAGAAATATATGCATGAAAACCATGTTGACAATTAAACCTTTTTTTTGAAATAAAAGAAAATCATTTAATTCTATTCACTTATACTTATAACAATTAATTTACTTGCAATGATAAGAAATACTTCTTGCAGATTACTAATGCTACATTTACATGATATTTGTAAGGACAGTAGTTTGTTGATCAAACAATTCTCAAACATTTCTCAAAAAAGTTTTGCTCTTTAAAAAAATTAAATTCGGAGATAAATTTTGTTGCACGTTTAGATTCATGTAAATAAAATAAAAAATTGCAGTTAAAATTGTTTCCAGAATTTTTCCGGTAAGTCCCTCAATATTTCAAACAACAAATATAAATTAAAGATAACATCAGAAAAAACTATTAAATATGTACATCCACAGAATAAAGTCAAAATTAAAGTAGAATTTACAACATTTGTTAAAATACAAGAGTTTTTGCAGACTTTTTCTTACACATTGTTCAACCAAATTTAAGTGTCGCTGATTGGTGAGTTTGCAAAATAACGAATACAGATAAACTACTAAATACATAATAAATAATGTTATTAGACATAATAATAATTTAAAATCATTTACTGAATAAGGCATTTTAAATAAAAAAATGAAAATGTGAATTATGTCCTTACCTTTAAAGTTCTGATTGATCTGATGGAAAAAATTGATCCCGTATTTTATAGATTGAAAAATATTCATTTAATGGGTTTTCCACACAAACAGATATTTTATTGCATCAACAGTACACTTTCAACAACAGATCTTATCAACAGAATATCGTTCATGCATATGAGTAGACAATCTTATAACAATGATAACAATAAAGATAGATGGGTTTTTAAACATAAAAACCTACCGAACCGGGTTTTCATGTCCTGTTATTCAGGATCAAGATAAGTAAATTTTCAAATATCTTAAAAGCAATTTTTGAAATTGTTTTTCAATGTGCATAACAGAAAAAAATGAACTGCAAGTACTATGCATGTATAATTAATTTCATTGTACATACACAAATGTCTCTTCAATTTAGTCAATAACTATCAATTTTCTTTATGAGATTCTTTGCCGAAATATGGCACTTTGTGGTTTTTCATTAAAATAAAAGATAAATTAAGTTAGAATATAATATGAATTGGTCTGGAAGAATAAATAAAAGTGATTTATTTACAAACAAAAACTTTTAAATCCTGTTTTATCAATATAAAAATCAACTCAACATGTTGCAAATATGATAAGCTAGTGAAAGATATTTTTCGTGTTTTGTGTGACCGAGCACTTTGGGTATAAAACATACATCTAGGATAAAATGAGAAAAATCGTGTTTCAATCCGGAAGGGGCGATTGTAAAAGTGTTGCTAAAATTTACCCAGAATACTTATTTATAAAATTGACTGTACTTTGGAAACAATTGATTAAAAGATTCTTTGAAATCTATTGATGCAAGATAATGTAACGTTATATAATTCTAAAAGACTAGGATGTTTAGTAGACAGTTAGCGGCTGAGTTGTGCCATGACAGCAACGCTGGGCAGCGCTCTCGTCCACTATATGCCAGAGCCTCTCCACTTTGTTCATAGATTGTTATAGCCGTTTATTTGAAGTTCCGCCATATTCATTAAAAATGTTTGGGTGCACAATTTAGCCGGTCTTAGTTTACCACAATTCACATATCGTCATTCAAACATGTATTTGTTGCATTTTCTCCAAAATAACAGTTTCAATATTTTCCTTTCTTCTGAAATCGATATGTACATAAGTTTGAAATATACTATAACTTATTACATATTAATTTATATTCTGAATAGGGATAAAGTGAAATTTGGACTAGACTTGAATTTAACTACTATCAAATGCATGGTAGAGATGAATTTAATCTTGATAAATTCATAGGTTTTTGTACATTGAAAGTGAAAAAGATTATAGTTTCTTTAAATTAGTAATACTGAATTCTTTGGATTTACGTTTCCAGTTTTCTCCAATAGATAGATAAATAATCAAATAAAGCTACATGACAAAGTCATTAAGACCAGTTGTTCGATTCCATTAGGTGGCATTTCAATTATGTTTTAAGGACAGATGATACAAACAACTTTTTATCAAAAATCTTGAAAATAACAACTGAATTCATGTTTATATAAGTAAATTGAATAAGTTTAACCGCATAGATTTTTATTTTTCTTTTAAAATTTCACAATAATTGGATTTAAAGTGACAAAAATTTGTATAGATTAATAAGGATAGTTGCAAAAAGGTGGATTTTTGAACATAGTAGAAAGTTTACAATTTCTTATTATTTCAGAAATTTATTGGTCACATCATTTACGACCAAAATAGGTAAAAAAAAATATATATATACCAATCCAGGCATCCATTTTTTCGTTTGTATCATCTGTCCTTAAACAAGAATAACTAACTCAAGATAATGGCGTGCAAAATGCCTATCAATAGCTCTAACTGGCCACGAACGATTGTAAATGATTTGATTTTCAGACTTCATAGTTATTCAATCAATTTGCAATGACATTAATAAACTTAACATATTCAGAGTTTATTTATGTCCAAAAAAATCAGTTTCTGTGCATCATATCTTTTCCTACAAAATAAACCCTAAATAATGAAATTATCACTTATCTCGGAATTTCAATGTAAAAAAATTCAGAGAGCATGTTTTCTTATAAGATTTAAAGTTTGATAAACAAAAAATGGTGAGTTTTGTCCTAATATAATCAATAAATTATTCAACCTGATCAACTTATAGTGCAAAGACAGTAAGAGCATATCAGTGTTAATACTGTCATATGTAACTTTCAAAGGTATTATTCATTTATCAGGACCGACAATGCTAAGCAAGAATGCATCACAAATGAGTTTCAGACTCACTGTCACCTAACGTGTAAGAAACTAACTGTATTAAATTTAATGAAAACGGATTTTAAAGTATATTAAAACAAATTTTCAAGGATATATTGACCGTTCACGGTAGCTCAGTCGGTAGAGCGCTCGCTTCGTGATCGGGAGGTCGTGAGTTCGAATCTCGGCCGCGACAGACCTAAGTCGATAAAAAATGGGTAGCAACTGTTCCTTCGCCATGCGCTCGGCACTTTGAAGTGAAAGTTGCGGGTCCTTCGGATGAGACCTTAAAAACCGAGGCCCCGTGTCACGGCAGGCGTTGGCACGATAAAGATCCCTCACTGCTCAATGGCCCTGAGTGCCGAGTAAAGGTAAAAATTTGAAGCCCTTCACCGGTACATGGTGACGTCTCTATATGAGTGAAAAATTCTCGAATGGGAAGTTAAACAACATACAATCAATCAATCAAGGATATATTGTGGCCACAGACTCGGCATAAATATGTGCAACTTGAAATAAACTACTACTAGAATAATTTTAACAAAATATGTTTGCATAGAAGTTTTATAAGTTTAAAAACAATATACGTAGAAATAGTTTGAGATAAAGTACCCCTTTATTACAGTTAGATTAAAAAAAACCCCTGAAATTAAGTATTGAAAATGGAGTTTTACAGGTATACTCGCTTATTCACAAGGAAATATTAAAAAAATTCTATTGTAAAAGGCTAAAATAATGTTCACATGTGTGTTTTGGACAGGGAAATACTATACCTTGACATTGTGGAACATTGTATTTAACTCCTTAGAAATTCTGGAAAACATGAGTTCCCTCTATTTTCCCCTTTCAGTATTCATGCGTGTCGGTGAGATTTTAGTGATAGATATGATGCATTTGGTTGATATTCGATATCTCCCTTCATATCAGCACGTAATATACATGGTGTAGCGCAAAGTACAAGGAATAATGATAAATATGCTGATCACTATCTTTGAAAAAGACAGCCAATCAAAAAATACGAAAAATGTAGTGGGAATTTATGTGACGGGAATTCCTGGAGAAGGAAATTTTGGCGAATGTACGTATAATTTTTGATAAATTTTAATCAATTAATGATCCAAACTTTTATTATTATTATTAATATTATTATAATTATTATTATTATTTTTCTATGAAACACTTTTCTTTTTATGCGCACGTGAAATTATTTAAATGAGTTACATGTAGAAAGTCATTTATTTTCAGAAAACAAATCAGTTTCAATTACATTTAACCTGCATTTCCAGGCCAATGACATTATTTTCGCTTGGTCAAAAATTTGCGATTATTATATTTCGTTTTGTCCAGAATAAGAAATATATGCAGATGTGCATTCGACATTCCTTTATTTTCTTTGACAATCATACCAGGAGCATTGAATTACAAACATGGGCTTATAGACAAGAATGACCAATACACGAAACGCGTACATTTAATAATATTAATCTTCAGCCTTACTTGACTTACCAAATTATATGAAAAGTATTTCAATCTTCACGGCTTTTTCAATTATTTTGCAATTGTTTTTCATTATCTTAGATAACATTTGTATTCACAGAGTTTATCTATGTCCAGTAGAAAAAAATAATTTTCTATACTATTGCATGACAAACGTTGCAATATTTGTATTGTTGAATTTTCTTTTTGCTTTGTATAATTTTGAATATGTATTGTATAATTTTTATTTGTATTCTATAATTTTCCATTTGTGTTTGATGTTTGATTTTTTTTTAAATTTCTATAGAATTTTTTTTTTCATTTGTCTTGTATGATTTTTCATCTGTATTGTATAATTTTTCAGTTGTATTCTGCATTGTATTTTTCCATTTGTAATTCTATAATTTTCCATTTGTATTCTATAATTTTCCAATTGTATTCTATAATTTTCCAATTGTATTCCATAAATTTCCAATTGTATTGCGTAATTTTCTTGACAGAAAAATACAATACAAATGGAAAATTATAGAATACAAAACAAAAAATTATTGATTACAAATAAAAATTGTACAATAAAAACGAAATAATTATAATACGAGGGGTGATCAAAAAGTTCGTGAACTATCTCTATATTTACAAACCACAATTCAGATCAGAATGACATTTACCACATACATAGCCAAAAACATGTTCTATAAATAGCAGATGTAACGTTATGTTTGCTCCATATTTATTACGTCACAAAGTGAAAATGACGTCAATATGTAGATGAATTGTGACGAAAATTGATTGACTCAGTCGTACTCGAGCAAGGAATAGCTGTTAAGTTTAACGTATATATCTAGGAAATTCCTTTGCAGCAGCATATAATAATTTGTACAGGATTTATGAAGATAAAGGACTTGCCAGAAGTTTAATTATTAATTTGATTTATTGATTTAGTGAAGGAAAGGAGATGGTTAAAATGATGTTTGTTCTGGTGCCTAGTGAAATTAAGCTTAGAAAGAGATGTGTCCTTTGTTGAGCAATATGTTATGAAGATCGCCAAGTTACAATTAAAAAAATAGTTGAATATCTTAACAAAAAAATAAATATCAAATCCCTAAAATATCATTTATTTTACACTTTAAACATATCAGATATGCTAACGAGAAGGCGCCCATACTTGATTTACATTAAATAAATGACGCTCAAAAGACAGAGAAGTCGGGTTGTGATGGTCACCATGCTCATTCTCGGAAAAAAATATTCTTATACACTCATCCTATTGCCGATATTTGGCAATTTGTGACAAATGGACTATTCTTGTAATAAAAATAACCTGCATCTTAAGAAATATAAGTCTCAGAAAAATCTTTCAGCCGCTGTGAACAGAACGCTCTTGAGCATGTCACGTGACCGCCTGGACCACGTGTTTCGCACATGAGCAAAACGGTGGCTGATGTGCATTAAAACCGGATGGAAATACTTTAAAAAAAATAATAAGCACCGAAACCTTATTTTTTTTTTAATGGAATTTCTTCAATTAGTTCGCGAACATTTTGATCACCCCTCGTATACACATGGAAAATTATGCAAAATGGAAAATCACAGAATACAAAGGAAAATTATACAAAATAGATGAAAAAAATGAAAATGAAAATTGAAAATTATAAAGTACAAATGAAAAATTATAGAATACAAAGAAAATTCATACAAAAATTGAAAATTATGGAATAACAATTGAAAATATACAATACAAATAAAACTTTGTAAAATACAAATGGAAAATTATATGATACAAATAAAAAACTTTGAATACAAATGAAAAATTATACAATACAAATGGAAAGTTGTAAAGTAGAAATGGAAAAATTATATAATGTAAAAAAAAAAAATCGTACAATATAAATGGAAAATTATATAATATAAATTGAATATTAAAAAATACTAATTGAAAATTATAAAATACAAAGAAAAATTATACGGTACAAATGGAAAATTATACAATGCAAATGGAAAATAAAACAATACAAAGGGAAAAGATTAAATATTGCAACATTTGACATGCTATGCTAAACAACATATATTTATCTTCTTAAGTAATATTTGGAAAATTTTAAGGTGTTGACCTCTAAATTTCGATAGATTTAAAAATAAAACAGAGTGCATATCGTTAAATTAGTTTAGTTTAATAAACAGTTATTAATATTGTTTTCATTTAATCCCTTTATCGTGTTAATGAGCGTGGGTAAGTTTAATGCATATTCAATCGATAGGTACGATGCATTTAGTTGTGTTTTGCAGTTTATTTCTGTACTGTATATCTGCTTTGATCAACAAGGAATGGATGTTGCTGCACCAAGTACAGTATCTGATTTGATCAGCATTTCAATGCATAATGTTGCTCTAAGTACACGGCAATAAAGTTGATCACAAACATTGATAAAGACGATGAATCAAAACATGGACTGGTGCTATTGTAACGGAAACCATGAGAGATGTTCGCAAAACAGCTCCCCTACTCCTTTATGGTGTCCTATTTTCTACAAGCTTCATTCAATTAGGTAAATTCTTTGTCTTATTCATCTACACTTTTTTCTATAGTATTTTACCGGAAAACTACTACGATATACCCAAACAGCTATTAGCCTATCCAATTTCAGCGCATGTGCTTACACATGTTTTCTTGATTTTTTTTTTCCATATATTTTCCAATATTTCCATAATATATATATATTTATCAAAATATACACTTATGTGTAAAATATCAAAGAATTTTATTGAAAATAAAGACAGACAATGGCATTTAAGTATTATAGCCAATCTGAATTCAGCACATACACTTTTTCTCATTCAGTTTTGATAGTAGCATAATGTAAAACACTATACTTATTTTCATTCGTTCTGTTTTGTTTAAAACTAAGAAAGCTATAACCATTCAAATTTTCTTAAAGTTTCAAGAATTCTCGTACTTATCGTTTTGTAGAACCTCATCATTTTTACCCATATTTTAAATTTCAGTGCATTTTGTCAAACACCAAGAAATTATTGAGGCTTTTGTACCAGCCATTCGTAACCACATCGTCTGTGTACACTACTAATGTACATGTTCGATGTTCGTATGTATACTGCGTTTCAAATCATTTCATCAAAAAATAACAAAGTTAAAGCTCTTTCAATTATATCAGTCATTGCACTCGTGGTGTGCACGTGCAAGTGCATGCAATTGTGCTAAAAATGACCTTCATTATGAACATCTACATGTCAATTAACCCTAATACAATACCATCTCAGTAGGATGAGTTGTTATATTACAGCTGCTGACAAAAAAAGTACCTGAGAAGATAGAAAAAAGGATAAAAATACAATGAAATAAAAAAAACCCCACAATATCCTATTTTAGAGGAAGAAATTTGGATTGATGGTATAATTTTATACTTAAGAAGAAATGACATATTCAACTTTGAGAAATCGGTAATTTAACGGTTGAATGATTTTCATCTCGTTACCGGACTAATGTTTGAGCCCTAGGAAACGGAAATCATAAATTACATGTTTAAAAATCATTTGGCTATAATTTTTGTTAATAAGAGGTTGTTTGAGTTTATCCTTGGTATTGCAGAAATACTCCGAAATAATTCTCGTTTCCTATTTAAGGTTTCCTGAAAATGTAAGCTGGAAATTCTAAAAATGATGATGATGAAAGAGAATTGCAGATGCAAAGATGCACTTTTTCAAGCTTAATGATGCTCATACCTCCCTTAGCTTGAATGGCTGTCCGTGGACCTAAATTGCAAGGATTACTACACGAAATCAGGTTGCAGGTAATTTGACTTCAGCATCTAAAGAGCAGACACTTTTAAAAGGTTGAAAAATATTTCTTTTGCTCAAATCAAGAGACTGATGAGTTTAATGCATCATAGATTCTACTGCAATTGTGCATAGTGGGCGTGATTGCTGTAACTAAATGGCGAAGGGGGAGGGGGGGGCGCTGTACGATTATCTGTTACTTTCTAAAGTTGAAATTTAATATTGAACGTTTTAATCAAATCTTTGTTGTTTTTAAATTAAGTTTTAGCTTACTGTTAAAATCTTTTTAATGTGAATATCATTAGATAAAAATTTCAGATATTTGTAATTAACTGCTTGTTGCGTTTCCTTTGCTTGTCAGTATGATAATAACAAGAAACAGAATAAAAATAAAATGTTCCAAAACTTTCAATTATCACTTCAACATTTTTTTTTCTATGAAGTGCTTTCTTTTGTCAAATATTTTTCATTTATTTCATTGTAGAAATAAGTTGATTAACATTTATAATAAAAAAGTTTTCATATACATGTATATATAAAGATGGTAAGAAACTGCGAAATACCTCTCAGTCAATTTTCAGTTGACATATTGAATGATTTTCATATATATTTATATAAATATGTATGTGAATTTCCATAAAACATAACTTATTTGGGAAAAAAGAAATAATTTTATAATTTTGGTAAAACTTGTGTATTTTACCATAGAAATCAATAAAAAGGGGGAAATATTTTTAAAACATCCCCCCTTCCCCAATGAAACAAATTCCTTTTTTATAAATTGCTATTTCTCAAATTCATACCAAAACTTTTGTTGTGTAAAGACTACAGATAAAAAATGTACGTTATCAGTCTTGTATGTTGAATTTTACATAACCGTGCACTTACGGGGATTGTAGATAAACCAAATTAATTTGACCATTTTAGTGCAAAATAGCATTTTCTCGAGTCTTGTCGAGTTATTTACTTAAAGAAAGATTTGAATTTTTATGTACATTCTGATTTATAAATAAATATTACACCCAGTTTGCCTATAAAACACCTTAATCGATATATCATTTTTTTTTAAAGTTTTGTTTGGAAATATGAAGAATAATTTATGAGAGAGAAAAAATCAGATTTATTACCATTCGACCACACATTCAAATGGGCGTAGTTTCTCAGACAAGCTAATGATCAGAGGAAATTGAAAAGTTTTTTTCTCCGCTTAATTCTAACAACTGAAATATGCAAAGGTACTTTATTAAAGTACATCATATTTAGAAATTTTAATCGTTCATAAATTCATGCATAAAGATCCCCTAGAAGAAATCGCTTAAGTATATTAATTGATGAGTTATCTTTCTATGACGTTTAATTAAAGCAATATCCGGTAGCCTTTTTCCAGTTATAAATATGATAAAAAAATTTTACACCAGAGAAATTTTCATTAACATTTTTATCAAGGATGTTTTTCGATCAATCATTAGAAAAAATAGATAGTAAAAAATATGCATGTATAATTTGTGTGTGTGTGTGTGTGTGTGTGTGTGTGTGTGTAAGAAAAGTACTTAATTCTTTTTTTAGGGAAACCGGTATCCTGTTTCGTTTTGTTTTTATCACATGTCAAATAAATAATAAACTAATTTTTAAAAAAAATCAGTGCTTTTTGATCAGATAAGTGTTGTTTACATCTTCATAAACCAAGGATTTTCCATACTATAATCAATTATGTTAGGGTATTTTATTAGGTACTGTATTTCAAGATAAATCTGAATTCAATCTTAATGTGTCTGATTCTCACTTCCTTATCAGATGATATGATAGCTTTAACATTCATTTCTTCTTATTATATCAACCAACAAAACGCAAGAAGAGATTTTGTCATTTAACAGTCATAATGGATATTATAACCTTATTTGATAGGGACAACAACTTTTGCAAAAAAATATGATAAAAGGTATGATTTTTCCGTTCCATCGTGAAATTATAAACTCTTAAATAGGAGTTTCTTTTTTACGTCAATGTTGTGAGGACACATTTACATATTTACACTGTAAGTTTGATATAAACATTCTCCCATGCTAAATTCTCCTATTTATAGTCAGAGCTGAAGATATTATTTTAAACTATCCAATGCTTGCGAGCAGATATCAATTCCTCAAATGTCAATTTCAATAAGGTTTTTTGATTAAAAATAAATCTCTATGAAAATGTACATTGAATGTATGGTTTTTCCTTTATTTGATAAGAATATTATGGTATGAACCTCTAGGAAGA
This sequence comes from Saccostrea echinata, assembly GCF_033153115.1. Lineage (NCBI taxonomy): Eukaryota > Metazoa > Mollusca > Bivalvia > Ostreida > Ostreidae > Saccostrea > Saccostrea echinata. The sequence goes on from NW_026889787.1 coordinate 2,389,647, forward strand.
TTTCTGATACATTGATGAAGCGGATAAGGAAGGAATACTTCTGACATGTTTATATCAAGAAAAATTCTTCTTATCGGTAAGCACCACTAAAACTTTTATCATGATCGCACTTTGAAAACCTAAACTAGAAAAATGACATGATCATGCCATGTTTACTTCTAATTCCCTAAAAAATAAAACCAAGGAAAAAATTTCAAAATAAATCGAAAGTGACATTGAATAAGCTCATCGTTAGTTGATCAAAATACGTCTCAATTTCTCAATGCAATATTAGATCAAAGAGAGGTATAATACTGTTATTTACAGCTTACCATTTACTATAATTAACGCATGTACATTTGTTCAGGACATTTTAAACTTTCAAATCTAAACATATGGAAATCTCGTGTAACTTGGTGATGGAAGAAAACCAAAAAGGATTTCTAAAAACCGATTATTATTATTACTTACTTTCTCATTCGAATCAAAACTAGACCAGAAATATTGATAATTAAAACATTATATTTAAAGTCCCTAAATAAGAGAATATTTGGCATCAGGAAATTCAGGTAACGGGACGTTTTGGCTCCTATTGACGATTCGCACTGAGACGATTTACCCTACAAAAAAATAAGACCTTTCGCGTCATATATATAATATACATGGTACACATATAAATATGGCAGATATTCAGTTTTTAGAACCTGGCATGAAGAGGTTTTGCTACTGGGAATATAATATTCTTAATTATCTTCTGTACACTGTACATGTGTACAAATATAACAAAATTGTTCAGTTTCTGGTATACGTGGTAAGTTTTAGTGATAAAAAGTATTCGTCTTTATTACCTTTTCCCCATGTTTTACACTTTTCCTTATGCCCGTCTAAAGTAAATGTATAAAAATCATGCATGGTATTCAGCACTCATGAAACCTGTGATATTTTTAAACTAATCTATACGACGAACACTTGCGTTCATAGATCTATCAGTCATTCTACGATAAATGGACCAATTCAGGGTATAAAACAAGAAAAAAAATAATTGTTTCAAATAGCAAAATGAATATCATAATTCTCTAAATGACATATCAGTGAACTTGAAAAAAAAATTGTACACAAATCTGGTATCGTTAACTTTTTACAATAATTTTAATATACCATTGATTTTAAGGTAATGTTATGGAAGTTAATGCTTGAACGAGTCTTATTATTATTATTTTTTTTATTTTTTTTTTTATTATTATTATTATTATTATTTTTTTTTTTTTTTTTTTTTTTTTTTTTTTGCATAAAGCTGAATTTCACCAATTTTTCGTTTCTGATGTTCAGTATAGAAGGCTTAAGTATGATTCATGAAGTCTCGCATGAATCCGACATTAGGTTAAAATTTCGGGAAAAATTAAAGTTAATTCCCAGCAATAAAAGTTCAAATTCTCGGCAATAGTTAAAATAAAGTTTGTTTTAGGATATTAAACAAAAGTATGAAGCATTTGTCTCCCAAAATAATAAAAATCTTTATACTTTAATGCAAAAACATTCCTAAATTACCGTTACGGAAGTTAAATTTTTAAGAGAGACAACTGTTTTTGTCTAATTCATTTTGTTATGTCGAAAATGTAATCGTCTAAAATAGCAGACTCGCAACTAGAATCGATGATATAAGGTTCTGTGGTTACTTTCAGATGAGTTTCAGTTCTTTTTGAAATCTGGCTTCTGTGCGTTTAAATTAAAACAAAATCGTCACGGAAGTTAATCGATTTTTAGCGACATGCTATAATTTCGCAATGAAAGTTGATCCATGCATTTCTTTGCGAGAAGTGGTTTGATTTCTTTTTATGTAGGATAAATAACTTTTTTCAACATTCATTACAGTCTATTCGGAACGCTTTTACGGCCGAAAATTTCATCTTGATTTCATTTGCAGTGGAATACGTTCATATAAAAACTGTAACTGCAAATAGATCGGTAAACATTTACAAAACCATTTGTGTATGTTAAGTCTTAGAGCCTAAGCAACATTTTATTTACCATTTTAGAGCATTTTCTAATAAATTATTTAATAATTTTTATTGATAATATTTTGACAGTGTAATCAATATCTCCGTAAAGGGATCGCATTTGGTTACATACAATAATGTTTTGTTTGTTGTTGTTTTTTTTTTTTTTTTTTTTTGGGGGGGGGGGGGGGGGGAGTTTGTTCACGGTAAATATATGGGGAATACTTTATTTTTCCAAACACGTCATCTTACTTTAAAAAAAAAAACCCTGTTTTCTGAACAGGCAAAAATATATTAATGTGTGTATGAAGTATATTTATAGCAACTTTCAGTTATCATTCTTGACTTCCATATTTGGAAATAGTCCAGACATGATAAACGGAAAACCAGATAGGATGCACGCATCATATGATAGGACACACGCTAGATACGACAGGATTAAAGGATGATAGGACATGATAGAATTGTCAAGCATAACGTTGCTTATTACTGTAATTTAAGATCTTAAATACATGTTCTTTTAAAATAACCGAAAACATCTGGGTAAAACTGAAAGGTAGATGAAAGTGTCAATTTGCAAATCGAAAGTGTTTAATTTATATACATGCATTTAACTACAATTTATATATAAATTTTAATACTATTTTTGTTTGTTTTGTATTTAGAATACTTTTAACTTTGAAACCGAAACGTTGGCAGATTTCACGTTAATTAACGTGATTAAAACATATTTACACTTTATTCATAGGCTATATACATAAAAAGAGGAAATGTCCAAGGCAAGCGAGAAAATAGACCTGAGATTTTCTTTCTTTTTTTTCATTTGATTAAAATTCTAAGCAATTATAATATAAATCAATATAGTGTTTTTCATCAAAAAAGTTTGATTTATAGTATGAATTCCAGGTAGATTTCTCACACAGATTTCTGATGTCTCAGTCATTCTACGATAAATGGACCAATTCAGAGTATAAAACATGAAAAAATAATTGTTTCAAATAGCAAAATGAACATCATAATTCCCTAAAGGACATATCAGAGAACTTGAAAAAAAAAGAATTGTCCACATATCTGGTATCGTTAACTTTTTACAATAATTTCAATATACCATTAATTGTAATGCAATGTTACGGAAGCTAATGGTTGATCAAGTCTTATTACTCTTTACAATAAAGCTGAATTTGACCAATTTTTCGTTTCTGATGTTCAGTATAGAACGCTAAAATATGATTTATGAAGTCTCGTATGAATCCGAAATTAATTTAAAATTTCGGGAAAAATATCGTTACGGAAGTTAATCGTTACGAAAGTTAATTCCGAGCAATTAAAGTTAAAATTCTCAGCAATAGTTAAAATCAAAGTTTGTTTTAGGATATTAAACAAAAGTATGGAGCATTTGGCTCCCAAAATAATATCTTTTTAAATATCTTTAATGCAAAATCCTTCCTGAATTACCGTTACGGAAGTTAATTTTTTAAGAGAGACAACTGATTTTGTCTAATTTATTTTGTTATGTCGAAAATATACTCGTCTAAAATAGCTGATTCCCAACTAGAATCGATGATATTGGGTTCCATGGTCACTTTCAGATAAGTTTCAGTTCTTTTTTAAATCTGCATTCTAGGCGTGAAATTTAAAACAAAATAGATACGAAAGTTAATCGATTTTTAGCGACATGCTTATGATTTCGCATGAAAGAAAATCCATGTATTTCTTTGCAATAAGTGGTTTGATTTCTTTTTATATAGGATAAAAAACTTTTTTTAACATTCATTGCAATCTATTCGGAACGCTTTTAGGGCTGAAAATTTCATCTTGAAATTTGTAAATAAATGAAGCGACATTAAGATTTGCAGTGGAATACGTTTTTCAACATTGCATTATGTTCATATCAAAACATTAACTGCATATATATTACAAAACCATGTATGTATGTTGAGTCTTAGAGTTGAAATCGATCTTTCAATTTATAGTTAAGATATTACAACGGTAAATTTGTAAGCGACATAAGAATTCTTAATTGGCCATGTTTTTGTAGAATGACTGATATATCAGAAAATGTAGCATGTTTCCGCCATAGAAAAATATACATGTAAGTATTTATTTGTTCGATTTGTACTTTTGCGTCATGGACTAGAAAGCTGACAAAGTCGTGCTGGACCCTCTGCTTATATTGTAATTAGCGAACTTTTCAGAGTTGGGTTATTTACACAATAAATATAAGTATTTCATAATAGCAGAAAGCTGCAATGTTGCCCAATTCCATAACTGAAAGATATGGACCCAGTTCTTTTCTACCTTCTAACCCTTGCACATGTACAATTTCGTTCATTTTTATGAATACCCACGATAAATTAATAATTTCTACTTTATTTTAATATTTTGAGAATGTGTTAAGTCCATTCTTTTTATAATATCTCTATTTTAAAAGAAAAAAATATAGTAAAAAATTACCTACATTCATGGAACAAGTCAGGTATAAAACACACACCCAAATTGATACGTGTGGTTAATATCTGTTATAAAGATATACTGAGGGCAAATATGTACATGCTAAAAATATATTTATACCACATGAACTTATTTGGACCAGTGTGCCTTATATCCATATTTTTTTTAAAAATATGTGGTGGAAAATATTTTATGTTAAAGTTCTAAAAGAACAACGATCTCTAGTAGTATCTGTCCAGAATGATAATTTTGTCAACCACACTTAGCTATTAACAAAATAACGAACAAATAAAAACCCCAACAACTTGTCACACGTCAAGTAAATAAACTATACAGGTTCATCAGCAGTATCATAGTCAGGAATTTTCAATGCACGGCAAAATATTATTATATTAATTAATACACGTACTAAAGAATGGAAGCAATTCCAATGATCTACTTGATTAATCAAATACATAAATACTGATAGCATACATCCTAAGATACAACATCTGTAAGACTAGGCAAGATAGGAGTTTGAAGTTCTTAGGGATGGACCTGATAAAATTTTGTTCTTGTTTATTCAGCCAGAAAATAAGCATCAAAGTGTGGCATGTTTGGTACTTAGCTATTTATCCCAAGATGGAAAATTTAAGCATGATTTGTCAAAATAAGATATTTTGAAATAGATCTGCTTAACATCAATTTACTAATCACTTAGGTAAAGACATGTGTCAGGCACTGAATCGAATTATATGCATCTTCTTTATTAACACCTGCAAGTTCTAAAAGCATGCGATTTATAGCTACTTGGGCAACTGTACAGACCTGCTTGAAGGTTTTTTTTTTAAATTAGACGTTGCGCACGGTGTTGGTACACATTGACGTTACGTCAAAATAACGTTATTAAAGTCATAACGTTGTTACAACGTTTTAAACGTTAATTGAAAATTTTAGTTGTTTAATGTGAATTCTATTTATTAATTTTTTTTAAAATCTAAATAAAATGACAGAGCACAAACTTTTCAATTTTTGAATCTTCGTTGAAAATATTAAGATGTACACTAAAAATCTTATAATCTTATAGATATTTAATAAATTGTCAGATTTTTATTATGAAATTGTCACAGGCATACATATCCCCATTCATATTCTTGATTCTTCTTTCTATTTCTTTTTTCTCACTTTGTACGCTCTGTTTTGCAAAGAGAAAAACACATCAAGTAGCTTTCTCTTTCAACCATTTCTCCTTCATTTTTTTCCATTAGATCATTTCAAGTTTTCTATTTCTATCAAGCCCCGCATGCGCCTTGGTTTCTGACAACCAAGATCAGAGAAAAGCACAGAAAATCGGTTAATGCGCGGTTCCAGGAAATTTTGCGAAGGGGGGGGGGGGTCCAACCAATTAAAAAAATATGACACTCGAAGTTTTTGACAAGCAAAAAAAAAATATAACTGAAAATCCCAGGGGGGAGGGGGGGTCCGGAACCCCCTTCCCGACTTCCCCCGCCTGCCTTTTTTATTGAAACTTTCTTTCTATATTTTTCTAATATGTTAAATCAGGTAATGTACCTAGCATTTACAACCTTGATTTTGCGAAGGAATATATTTTTCTACGATAGAGAAAATATGTCTTTCTACGAGAAAAATAGAATTATGAAATCAAAACATATGAATGATGTAATTTTTATGACAACCGCTGTACAAAGTAGGATTTCCCCCATAACCAGCCCTCCACCCCATCCCGGAATCTATACTCAGGAATCTTACACTAGAGCTAATTTTCCTCTCTTTCTCTCTCAGAGTAGGTTTTCCCCTGTTTTATCAATGCTTAAATCATATCGACATTGCTAAAGTTTATATGAAAGTCAACTGGTTTTTTAATAGAAATATGAGTGTTTTCGCTCAAAAATTTTTCAAAGGATCACTTCTAGGTAAATATACACGCTGACTTATATGGCCGATATTGGTTTCAGTCTTTAGAGAAAGCTTATCGATATCCGTTCCGGTCCCTGACTTTAGGCCACATGCGTGTAGTTTCTTGTTTCTCATGTATCGTTTTAGTTCTAGTCAACTGTCTTCATATGACCCTACATCGATATTTACAGAAACATCCTTTATACGAGAGTCCTTACTTGATGCCTGGGTAATGGCAACGGGACATAAAACTTTAACTGACCTTACCACATTCTCTTCTAATCTGTAAACCTCCCCCTGAATTTTTGACATAACATGTCGCCAATGCACACAATTTTCCCGAGGAATGAACTGCATCTACTCTGCATAGCGCAGTATCTCTCCCAGTGGCACAACAGTACTATTACCCAGAGATGTTCTTGAAAGACAAACACAGCAATATTTGCTCGGCATGATTTTTTTTTCGTGACACCTGCAGTATCGAGTAACACAAAGTGAATGATTCGTGTCCTCGAACAAAGTGTGCTTACACTGAGGTATAGTTCCGGTTGATTGCGTTTAGTTAAAGAGAATTTATGATCTGCATTTCCATAAATGTCTTTTATATCAACAGCAAACATATACATTTAAGGAAGAAAATAGAAGTAAAATGAAAAATTAAATTCGTGTTTATACAGGTGAAAAATTTGAAAAAATAAAAGTGTGCCAACAAGTGGATTCGAACCAGGACGCTAAAATTGTCCATGGTGAAAGTCTACGGTCTGTCTCTCTGAGCTATACTAAATATGAGAACATACGTCTGACATAAATATAATCCAGTATGATAGAAATAGGTTTTTGCACTTTTTGTAGGTTTTTTACGAATTTCGACCCTAGGGCAGGGGTGTCCCTAAAAAAACCTTGTTTTAAATCATTCTTCAGATCAAAATCTATCAAAATTTCATAATTTAAATTAGGGGTAGGCCTGCCCTGAAGGACTTCTATTCCAAAATTTACGCAAAAATTAGTGCTTTAACGGATAATATACTGTCTTGACCAACTTTGTAGGTTAATTTCAAAGTTGCAAATAAAAAAAAAAGGTTCAAAATGCAAATTTGAAAAACTTAGACAAATTTACGATAGAAAACAACTAAAGAACATTGATTTTTAAATGTGACTTTTTCAGGAAATTGTTCTCTCCTATATAGGTCAAATCTTTTGTTATAACGAAAACATCCTTTAGTATGAAATTTTAGTAGTTAAAAAAATACAATACAAGAAGCACTGCTCTTGCAAGCCGTAGGATAGGTATGACCCCTCGACCACAGAGGTGTAATACTGGATAGCTATTTTAAACCCCAGAAACTTGGCGAGGCACTTAATCAATATTATGCACGTGTAGTTTTATGAAATATAACTGGAGAAAAAAAATCCATTAAAAATAAAATTCCTCGTTTTTTTTAAATTAAATGTTGACACAACTAGACTTTTTTTTATTACAATTTTTGTTAAGTTTCATTAAGATTGTCCACTGCGAGAGCACCTGTGAAAAAATTACAGAAAGTACATTTGTAACCATATGTCGCCCCCTCCCCCTCATATATAAGTACTGGCATGATATTTTATAGCAGAAGGGGTAAATTGGCTCTTGAGGGAATCGCACTTTATAACTGTTACACAGAGTAGGGATTTCCCCCGGAAAATTGAATGTGGTGTGAGATTTCTGATGAAGGGGAAATTATACTCAAGAGCCAGTTTTCCGAAAAAGACTTTAGAGGGGAAAGACCGGTATAAAGTTCTTGTTTTAATTTTGGGCTTTTGTACTGATATGTTTTTTGAATCTGTAGATAGATTCTAGAATTATAGGAGGTCGCTAAACGGAAAAAAAAAATTAAATGGCCTTATACTGAATTAAACTTTTCTTGTTTTTTTTCTTCACCCCAAGTAGTTAAGCTCTCTTTATAAATGGGGGGGGGGGGGTACTGACATGCAAAAAAGAAGGGATGGGGATATTTCGCTATTAAAAACCCTACTAAATTGAAAAAAAAAAACTAGCCAGAAAAAATAAAATTCAGAAACCCTTTCTTTTACTTTTTCGTGGAGGGTGGGGGGGGGGTGGGGCTCTCATTCTCATTTAGCAAAGAGAGAGAGAGAGAGAACAATAACGTGATATGTTTAGATATTGCTGCAGCAAAATAAAAAGGGGGGGGTTGTTACCGGCCTTTGAATGAAAATTTTCAGAATATTTAAAACAAAAGATTGTTCTAAAATGGTACTCCGGACCTGCAGAAAATTGGAAAAAAAGAGCACGGCGATACAATTTGACGCTCCCGACGTCATTCGTATATATGTAGTGTGTAAAATGACGTTTTTCGTACCTGTGACAAAATGGCTACATCTATATTAATGCTTGCGTTTATTTCATGTAGATGATAACCGTAAAAATTATTTTATTATCTAATACAGTATGAAATGTTCTTTCAAGATACAGTAATGATTGGTATATATATGACATTAATTTATGTATATTTGATATGTAACTGAGACATATTAAGTAAAAGTACAGCGACTCGTACGTGCATAACAAAATGGCTACACTTAACAAAGCCTTACTAATATTAACGTATCAGCAGTTATATAACATGTATCAACATAACTAATTTTAGAAAAATATGTACTTAAAGATTATTCATCAAAATTTATCTTTGTGTGGCATTTATGTCCAGTACACATCGCCATGCGGGCTAATGTCAACTTTAGGAAACGATTTTTTCCTGTTGGACATATTACTTACGCACTGTAGATACAGCCCAAACTCGTGAAATTGAGAAAATGATGCTAAAAATTCAACAATATCACAAAGAATGCATACATATTATTGTATTTCCTAAATTTTATTTAATTTAGAGGATTGGAAGTGGATCTTTTTTTTATCTTGTAGTTGCGCGAACAATAATTTATGTAACGTTGGACACGGGAATTTCGCCGTAATAACCAATAATGAATAAAGCCATATCATAGCTAAGATATTTTTATATTATTGCAGATTCCCTATTAATCAAACAAACAACAGATATTATTTTGCTTGTTTAATGTGGCGCTTCTGGCCGCGGTGATCAATTTGCTGGGGCTACCACAGGGCTGCCCCACAATCAACAATCAATACAACAAATGTGACGACCCAAATCGGGTGGATCATGCACTGGGTAGGTCACAAGTGCATGAACGTCACCAATTCAATTATCAATCAAGTTCAATCAATCAATCAATCAAATTCAATCAAACAATCAATTCAATATCAATCAAGTCAACTGCTTGTCAATTACAAGCCAATGCACAAATTCAAATCCCGAATTTCAATTTACATGTGCAATAGGATAAACAATGGAATGAGCGTAAGAATATGTGTTGCACTCCTCCAGTTGCGTTGAGGTGCGACGAAATACGCAAACACACAGAATTACCACCGCAACATCGGTTGAAGTGGAGGCTGTACCCAGCAGGCAGTCATCACGGAATACGCAAACACACAGATTTCACCACCTTCACATAGGCTGATGTGGACGCTGGATCAATCAGGCTGTATTTACGGAATACGCAAACACACAAAATTCACCATCGCCACGTAGGCTGATGTAGGTGCTGGACCAAGCAAGCTGTCCTTACGGAATATGCGAACACACATAATCCACCACCGCGACATAGGCTGTTGTGGAAGCTGGACGAAGCAGGCAGTCTTCAGCTACAATGACATAACAAAAAGCAGCAGTATTTGTTCTAAAAACAAGAGGAGGGTGGGTGGGTAAAATTTAAAACACTGCCACAATTTAACTCCCAAAAATTTTCCATGACCTTACCGTTTAATCGATTCTTTGAGAAAGGAGGTAGAAGAGAACTTACTATTAGATTATATACGAATGGACCTCAACTATCCGGAATGATAGCTTGTGACTAAGGGTGAAAATCTATATTTATCCGAATGTACGTAACTTATCCGGAATAGATAAATATTACTAGGGTTACTGAAATAAACTCACTTATCCGAGACCAGGCTCGTATAAGTGGTATTATTGCAGATTCCCTATTAATCAAACAAACAACAGATATTATTTTGCTTGTTTAATGTGGCGCTTCTGGCCGCGGTGATCAATTTGCTGGGGCTACCACAGGGCTGCCCCACAATCAACAATCAATACAACAAATGTGACGACCCAAATCGGGTGGATCATGCACTGGGTAGGTCACAAGTGCATGAACGTCACCAATTCAATTATCAATCAAGTTCAATCAATCAATCAATCAAATTCAATCAATCAATCAATTCAATATCAATCAAGTCAACTGCTTGTCAATTACAAGCCAATGCACAAATTCAAATCCCGAATTTCAATTTACATGTGCAATAGGATAAACAATGGAATGAGCGTAAGAATATGTGTTGCACTCCTCCAGTTGCGTTGAGGTGCGACGAAATACGCCACTTGCAAGGGCCATGAATACTCGTGTCTACCACGAGTAAACATGGAACTGCAACCGCCACCAATGGGGGTGCCAAGAACCATGGTGACGGCGGCAGTACCTCAACGCAAACGGTCACCGTCGACCAGGGCCTGCTCATTCACCAATACAAGTTATAAAACAAGTGACTTATTAGTCAATTTACTATTCAATGCATTAAAACAAAATATGAATTTAAATGCCAACGGTCATTCACCTATTCCGTTATAATTATTTTAACAAATGTGTTAAAATGCAATTATGGACTTGCGAGTATAAAACAACTCCCCGTTTAATCTAAAATTGTGGATCCTTACCTGCACTGTATTTCCCGTCCCGTTGGTTTCTTTAATCGTCTTACTTACCTACTAGGCTGTTACTCCTGTTACGCATTTTTATGGCTTTTATAAAAAATTTAAACTATCCTTGCAAGTATTGGTTATAGGTGTACTAAAAAGTTTGGAGTGTATCAGACCCATATTGAACAAAATCGAGAAATTTACGTCACCTCTCAACTTTTAGAATACTTTTAAAACTATATGAGTGTCCTTAACCACCCCCCCCCCTTTCTCATTTCCCCAGCTGCATAAATCGAATTCCCTCTTCGCAATTTATCAAACAACTATAAACCATAGCAAAATTAAAAAAAAAAAATAAATCATTGGAATGAAAGAAAGTAAAAATATGTGAGCCTTGTCACAACTACTTAATGGATGCATAAACATGTGCATTTTATAGCCAGCGTTTCAAAGCTAAAATAACCTTCCCTGTTGCATCTTGATGGCAAATGTGCTTTAGCGGTTGCTCTCTCATTGTAGTGAATGGGATTTAAATTTTGTATTCCACAAATAATAAAACATATCGGCATGATATACAGTATCCAATACTGTCTCAACCTGCTCTCAGTTTCCCTGAAAAATGATAAACGCCTTATATGACTACATTCTAACCGTTAACTTTTTTTTTTTTTTTTTTTTTTTTTTTTTTTTTTTTAATTACCAATAACTACCAAGGCTTATTAGTTTAATCATCACCTATTAAGTGTTTTAAAGTACGACTAATTTTAGCTTTATATAACCTCATGCCATAAGGGTATACTTTAACCATTTTAAACAAAAGAAAGGATACTTTATATCGCTATTACTTAACGTAATGAAACTCTTTCGCGTTGAAGGTAGGATACGTTGATTAATAGCTGAGGACAATGTGCTATTGCTATTGACTACACTATGAGATTGATCACTGCAGATTTTTAAGGGACATATAAGAAAGAAGCCCTGATGAAATACCTTGCTAAATGTTCGGTGCACCACGCTGCTGAAATTAAAATGCTAGCTCTCTTGTGTAAAATTTTTGTGGATATTTCCCTCTAAGTAGACTATTCTAATAATAAGTTTAATCATTTCTTTCTGATAAACGTTATTTTGGAAATCTAAAAACTCTGAATACTTTGACTTGCTTTCTGATGTGCAACCATCGGCATTACGTTGTACATTCGGCATACTTATTGTTCGTATCATTCCATTGTCGCTAGCGTAAACAATATATGTAAACAATATGTTATGCCCCGAAAATGAAGGGAGATTTATAACTTTCTTGCCTTTATCGCAAAACAGAGGCATTAAGTTATATAATTCGAGGTAATTGCGAAACTAAATGTTCTGAGTATTCAAAAAAAATGTCAACGAGGGAGTAGTTTTATCTCTGGGAAATTTAGGTATAAGCGTGGACCATTGTGTATTACACACAATTATACATGTATTTGGTAATAATTAAATAGAATGATAAAATTAGTCTCAAGGCTTAAATCCCCATTAGACACTGACATAGGTGCGTAATAAAATAAACAAGCACCATAAAATATCCGAGAAAACAAAATCTTGAGTATGTTGCAACTCTTTGTCCACGGGTATGTGCGCTGGACAAAATTGGTCTACTTGATAAGGCATACTTCTGGACATATCTTGGATATCCCTTACCAGATTAGCTTAAAATTGAATATCGTAGTGTACCTTAAATAAATGGATCAATATTGTTTTCACAACACATTATTAACTCCTTGGTTTTGACTTTTCTTATATACTAGAAAATTCAATATACTAGTTGATATTCAATATTGCAATTTCATATCAACCTATTAAATCTTTAGATAATTGTTGATTCATATATATATATACGGTAATTTATATTTAAATGATTATTCGACAAGCTTTGTTTCCCCGTCTCGTCGCACGCGTTATCAGACTATCCATTCAAATAAAGCCTGATAATCAACATACGGAGCAAGTGGTGGGTGCTGCTTATCTGAGTGAGACTCCTGACCAATCACTTTGTTAATCTGCCTATCACAGTGCTCTAATAGCTTAACTAAATATCAGAACTCAATCGATCCGAAGGAGATGAGGAACCAATTTGATTTTGACCATCTACTTAAAAAATTACCAGTTTACTTGAAATATGCCCCCCTCCCACACACACACACAAAGACCGCTTAACCAAATTATACTTTCCCTCATAATGTAATCTAATAGTTGCAATTAATTGTAGCTGGATTAGGATAAATATATCATTTGCCAATTCCACTTTTATATCTAGTTTTAGCACAACTGCAACATTTCCTACTTATTTCTTTTTTGCAAATCTTTAATTACTGTTCTAATGAATTACTGGTGGGGAAGTGATAAGGTCATGCTTTGATGGAAAGGAATCTTGTTCCCACTGCAGCTGTTGACTCACTGATAAAGCTGTCTTAACAAAAAATTAAAAATGTTGACCTGTTTTTGGTAATGTAGCTGAAAATAATTAATCATGGTAACATATATCTGTAATCACTATCACTTACTTAAGGTTTTTTATTGTACTTACTGCCTTTTGTACCAATATCATTTGCTCCTTGCTTGTGCCTGAACCCTGCAAATTTGCATACCTATTCTAAAGCATATGAAGAATACATTTCCACAGCTTTGCTACGGTTTGAATGCTCACTGTGAGACAAATGCTTGCAAAATTAATAAGAAATGTTTTCATCCTATTTCAATAAACTGTGATTTTGCTTTCATTAGTTGGATTTTTATGCAGTAATTGACCATGTGGACCACATGAGTTCCCATATGTTGTGTAACATAATATACAAATTAACTCCCCTCCCATTATGTAATAGGAAAATCAGTTCATACAATATCACCTATAAAACCTTAGACCTTTTTGTTTTCTTGGTAACATGTCCTATGTAAATGCCAGGATTACATGAAAAAAAAAAATTGGAAAAGATAACAAACAGTACTCTTCCATACTTTTTCAAAAGACCAATAAACAAATGAAACGTTACAAGTCTGCAAATAGAGCATAACACTACTACAACTTAATGAATCTCCTCTCAGTGCATACAGTACTTTGATTACTTCAAAAAGTGAACGTGCACAAATTCTCTTGAATGCTTTCTCCGATTTAACGACGATTACATTTTGTAAAATGCGAATCAATAAACCTCCTTCAAGCACGCTAAATCTATGTAGAAAACAAACTAAAATCCGTCTAATGAGCCCGGCTTCCTAGAATATTCCGTGTTTGATGAAATCCCCCCCCCCCCCCGTTATAGCTATGATGGACTCGAAGTTTAACATTTCGCTCCTAAAAATAATAACTCAAGTTAAACAATCCTTTGACCCCCAAACTGATGTTAATTTATTCCTTTTATCTGTAACTCACACATTACAATATCGCGTAAAATCAATTCAGTTTACGAAAAAGTTCCATCAGGCCAAATCCAAAGTCAAACTTCGCCATCGATACGTCTAACTTGCTTTGAAACTACAAACCTCAATAGTTATACTAAAAAACAAACTTATTTGATTTAAAAAATTTAAAACATTGCCACAATTTAACTCCCAAAAATTTTCCATGACCTTACCGTTTAATCGATTCTTTGAGAAAGGAGGTAGAAGAGAACTTACTATTAGATTATATACGAATGGACCTCAACTATCCGGAATGATAGCTTGTGACTAAGGGTGAAAATCTATATTTATTCGAATGTACGTAACTTATCCGGAATAGATAAATATTACTAGGGTTACTGAAATAAACTCACTTATCCGAGACCAGGCTCGTATAAGTGGTATTATTAAAAAGAGAATTTTTAGAATAATTCATTATCTTGGATAAAATAATTAATTTCATTTTTAATTTCTAGTAACTTTAACATCTTGAAAACGCCAGTTTCTTTACGACATCTAAAGAGTAAGATTTTATAGTACCAACACCGTGCGCAACGTCTTACTAATTTTGATAACCTTAATCACTTTCAGTATTGGAAACCTAACTGCACATTTAACTTGATGTAAATTTTGAATTTACTATAGGTGGAGGTAAATACAAAATTTACAACATGATAACTAGTTTACATTTACCTCCATCTTTAGCTAATTCAAATCTAGTTATCATGTTGTAAATTTTCCATTTACCTCTACCTAGCTACCTAACTCGCGAGGTAAATATTCGCTATATTCACGGTGTTGATAAATCCGTGAATTCAAGAAACAGTGAATAAGTTTTCAATAAACTATTTTTTGGAAATATGAGTATAGACTACGATTTACGTACAGTAGTCATTCAGTAATTATGAGTGGTACTTGTCAATTATTTTAATTATAAAGCTTTACTTAACTAATAAATCAGCAGATGATGACCTGTATTTATTGTTGAAAAGCTGTTTTATTAGCCAGCACTTCATGTTTGATCAATCAAAGCACGTGGGTCATGGGTATTGATTACTGATTACCTGTGCGTAACTAACATAACCACGCGTATTAGTTTTTTCCTGACAATTTGGTTCAAAAATATTTATTCGAATAACTCTCAAACTTACTGTAGATAAGAAAATATTTTATTTCGTCTGATGGTTTTCGATGCTATGTATTATTCCTTTGGAAAGAATATCTTGGGATGTACACACATTCATCGTAATATCGTACAGGAAAGTCATTCGCCGTTTATATAGTCAAAGACGTTCGACGGCAATGGTTTTCATTAATTGTAAATTACATACCAAATCTAATCACTTTATTTAAGCCTCCCAGGGTATTGTTTATGAAGTGAATACATAACGATGATGAATGTCGTTCTACAGCCAAGAGAGTTAATTTTATTTTACACCAATTCCGCGAATTTATCAAACCGCGATCATGTCAGAGGAGAGAAAAACGTGAAAATTACAACCCGTGAAATTAATCCCCTATACAGTATACAAAAATATTAATATACATATATGTCATTCTCTTGTATTCTTGTATATTCACGTGAGACTTTAATTTCTACCATTAGAAAATATTCATGTTAAAACTATATCTATTCGAATAGGGGGTACATACATGTATAGACTTTCCTTTTTAAAAAAAAAAGTTAGTATTGAGAAGACTTGGTTGTGATGTTTTGAATAAAAACTGCCTGACAGAAATACAGTTTAAATCAATACAAAAAAGAATTAATATAACTTCTGAATTTCAGTCATTATTTATCGAAATTTGTTTGATTCCGCTTTCTGGCAACCTCAAAAAATAAGTAAGACTTTAATGATTGTTTTTATATCTCGGAAGTCTACGAGCAAACCCTTCGATGCATGCAAAAATGTTAAATATCAGAAAAATATTCTTATTAAAGCTATGATATCTAAACGATTTCATTACCATTGACACTTATATAACAAAAAGTCTATACCAACAAGATATATATATCATTTTATGTTGCTTTTGAATAATAACTGTATGCCAGAGACACAAATATTAAAAACAGAATAAATACATTTTTTTTTTATTTAAGGACATTGGATTTTTCTTCGCTTTCTAGAAAACAAACGGGACATTAAAGGCCCTTTCTGTCTCTCTGAAATCTACGGACAAAATTTAAAATATCCATATTGCTTACTGAATTACAATTGTATCTTTATTTCAGAAACACATGAAAATGAATAATTGTATTATATACATATACATGTACCTGCCATAGATGTGTAAATAGATCAGCTGCCAAAGCAAAACATACACTTTACAAAAACAATCATACCGATTCTAACGGAAGTAAGAGTTATGGAACCTTAAACCGAGATTGCAGATCAATTTTCAGAAATGTTTTCATTATGAAAAACCTCATTTTGTAAACGCATTTGAGAGCTGAAGGTATTGGTGATAATATTTAATACTGGAATGTTAGCAACATTTTTTTATTGTTTAAGTGAGCATGTATTGGATTTACAATAAATACCCGAACACTTCTTTTTATAATCAGCGTTAAACTGAAGATGTCATCACATTTATATGAAAATATAACCAAAAAGAGACGTTATATGTTCAGTCAATCAAAATTCATATCAAGAAAATGACATACATAAAAATCTTCTTATGTCTTTTCAAACTAGGTTAATTCTCAAAATGCTAACATTTTTCAATTCCCAAAACTTTTAGAAAAGTAAATAAAAAAAAATAATAAACCTTATTTCAATGTTTGCATATAGAAATAAGAGTTTTTGTTAGTACATATTATTACTTTTTCTGATCTTTCTTCTCCTCTGATACCCTAAAAGCACACATAGATCAAAGGTATTTAATATTTTCCGTGAATACTAAATCTTAGGAGTTTAATTTAAACTGATGCTTTTTAATATTTCAATTTATTTTTATTTGAGTTTATATTTACGTATGTTATCAGTGCATCCCTGTTTTAAATCACCAAAAAAAATTCCAGTAAAAATGTTGATATGTCAACATTAATCAAACTTCCTAAAGATGAACAATAATTTTCAGACTGCATAAAACCCATTCATCATAAAAACAGACACTTAACACTCATAAAACTGTTAAATGGTACAATATTTCTGTTTCCTTATAATGTTCATATGAATTATTGTTTTAGATGGTGTAAAATTTCATTTTAGATTTTATGATATAAAAAAGTAAAACGTCTTTCTATGGTTTTATCTATAGTATTTAATAAACACAGCAAATAAAATCTGCGTACATATCAAATCATTTTGTAAGCTGTCAAATTTTATTTCATTGTTATGAAATATGCCCCTCTAATCAATAGCAGATGTAGGTTTTTATCTGATTTATAACGAAGATGAATATTAACAGAGTATTTATCATGAAAAGCAAAAATATCTTAAATTGTCCTTCAATATATATCACGTATTAATATTTCATGATCAGTAAATAAATTATTTAACCAAATTTCCTCCGCATATACAGTGCTCTTTTTTTTTTTTACAGTTCTGTTATTTGATTATGTTTGTGGAGATTCTTTTTCTGGAAATTCCTTTGAGTTTTATTCTCTGCTTTCCACGAGGTTGTCATTTTTAATTTTCAAGATTATCATGTTTCGTAATTATAACTTGAAATATAATTGAACTTTAAAGAAAAGTGCTTTTTAATACCTCTGTCGTTTAATGACTTTTATTTGAAAATTAAAATCAGTTATAAAAATCAGTAAACGACACCCCTTACCCGTAAAAAGCTTCTTGTAATTTCTTTTCTTTTTATGCAAACTTATTTTAAATGCTAGATATAGGATTTTACTTTGAATATAACATCGAAATTAAAGCAAATTATAGATCTTTATGTAAAGTAATGTTCATCAGCAGGCAGTTTTTATGATACATTTTGTTGAAAAATTCAAATATTTTACAAGAGCAAAAAAAACTCAATTTTGTGTTTGTAAAGTCATAATATATTTTTTCCAAAAAAATTGCAATTTTTGAATTAAATAAAAAAAGTTACTGCTTTCAGTTTTTAAAAATGCTGCACATTTTGAATTTTACAAAAGTATTGCATATTTTGAATCTTACAAAAGTACTGCACGTTTTGAATTTTACAAAAGTACTGCACGTTTTGAATTTTACAAAACTACTGCACGTTTTGAATTTTACAAAAGTACTGCACGTTTTGAACTTTACAAAAATACTGCAAATTTTAAGTTGAAGACTAACCTGTTTTCCTATTAATATTGGGGATTGGCATTGAAAAAGAGATAAATGTGTTCTAATAGCAAGCAACTGTCAGATTTATATTTTTAAAATGTCAACTTGTTCTTAAACATTATGTATCATTTCTTATTCCTGATAACCTACAGACACGACTTCAGATTTACTTGGGATTTATGATGTAAACATCTGCTACAATGATCACATCTATCTTTATCTTACAAGTAATCATGTATAAATTTAACTGTTACGCAGTAAAGAGCATCCCACAGAATGATGTGAATTTTCAATAAACATTTGAAAACTTTCGTAAAATTTATTGTCATTTTTTCTTCTATTGAAAAAGGATGGGCGTAGTTGGCACGTGACCTACAGGAATTATGTGCATGAAATATTTATAATTTAAATGGTTTATTCCCCGAACGTCTACTGGCTAAAACAACTATTTAATTATCACACTCAATTAAGAGGCCCTCTAAGGGGTCCAGGTAGAGTTTACCTGTGTTACCTTGATTGAACAAAGTAGTCAAAATCAAATAATTTAATATTTACTGATAAAACTGTGTACTAAAGCATAGATTTATTGATTAAAATATAATAGAATATTCCAGCACTTGAAAAAAAATTTACAAACAGAGAAAGTCCACCCCTCCCCACACACGAACACACAAAATAGGATTTTCAAGGTTTTTTTTTTAATTATTTAAATTTTATTTGTTAGATTTCTCTGGGGGATTGCCCCTTCTCCCACTGTTTAAACCATTGCTTGCTACCTCTTTGTTTGGAAGCAATATCTAATGTTGGGGGGGGGGGGGGTAAAATTCAAAATGATTTTTTTTTTCAAATATATAATCGTATCTTACTCTTCTTGATAGATTTTTTACCAAAATAAATTATATGTATATTGTGATAGAGTTTTATGATACAAACTTACAAAGATTTTGAAATTATTTATTGTTATAATATTTAAAATTAATGCTTTGAAATGATGATTAAAACTAAATTAAATTAAAAGTATCTAAAGCAAAATTTATTTAAAATGACATATGATCGATAGATTTTTCCTGTTTAACAGAATACTACTTACATGTTCACGGAAATTTTATTTAACCGATCTTTAAGACATCTCCTCTGATATATGGCTTAAGTATGGAAAGATCGATATTAGTTTAAATTAATTTTTATGAATTTTGGGGGCTTTTTTAAGAGAAAATGAAAAGATTGTTTTAATTGCAAATAAGATCCTTTAGAGTTTAAAGTTTTCCCTAAATAAATGGATAATATTAATATTTAATAGAAAATGTCAAAAAAATTAGATAAGGTTTTTTTTTTAATTTTTGCTAAAAAATTATTTATGAAAATAAAACACATTATTTTTAGCATTTTTTAACTAATGCATAAAATCTTCAAGATTTTTACATTTCCCCTGAAAAAAAAATCATGTTAAAACAATAAATATCTTTTATCAATATTTCCATGCTGAAACCATGTTTCAGAAGAGATATCAAACATTATTGTTGCTGTAGAATTCCTCCTTCAATAAATACAGGTAAAGCTAATTCATAAATGATTGTAGATCCTACCTGTACCCCTTACAGGGCGCCTTAATTGAGTGTGATAATTAGATGTTGGTTTAGTCCAGTAGACGTTCGGGGAACACATCGTTTAAATGTCCACTATTTGGTCGGCTGACAACAGCTGGACAGACTTTACAAGCTTACGCAGATAGGAAAATGTTAATTTTTTCATTGCAGTACCTTGTAAAATAGTAATATTTAAGTCAGTTTTTCTTAATAATCCCGATAATATAGTAACGTTTCCAAAAATAAGATATTGTTAAGTCCCATTACATTGACAATATCTATGTGGTTTTTGGAGACCAGGTCTTCCAACAATCTATTGGAATTCCCATGGGTACCAATTGCGCCCCGTTATTAGCAGACCTTTTTTTGTATTCATATGAAGCAGAATTTGTCCAAAATCTTGTACGTGAAAAGAAGAAAACACTTGCTGTGGCGTTCAACTCGACATTTAGATATATTGACGAAGTATTGTCAATTAACAATGGCTATTTTCATTCTTATGTCGATACGATATATCCTGGTGAAGTTGAGATAAAAGATACCACAGAGTCTGACATATCTGTTTCATATTTGGATATTTTACTTGAAAAAGACGTTAATGGTAATCTAACAACCAAGCTTTATGATTAACGTGATGACTTTAACTTTTCAATCGTCAACTTCCCTTATGCAGCAATATACCTTCATCACCTGCATACGGGGTATATCTCTCAGTTGATTCGATACGCAAGAGAATGCTCTACGTATGTACAATTTCTAAAACGAGGTAAATTATTGACAAATAAGTTGATGAAACAAGAATATCAGCTGTCTCGTTTAAAGTCATCATTTCGTAAGTTCTATGGTCGATACAATAACCTTGTCAGCAAATACAATTTATCATTGAGTTAAATGCTGACTGACGTTTTTCATACTAATTGTTAGGCCATTATTTACACACTGAATTGTCGACGGATTTTTCCGTTATTTCCCGATTATGACAAGGAGCACACGGCGGGTGTGACCGGTCGGCAGGGGATGCTCACTCCTCCATGGCACCTGATCCCACCTCTGATGTTTGGAGGTCCGTGTTTGCTCTGCTCCTATTTAGCATTGTATAATGGACTTTTGAGCTTGAATACTGTTCGTTATCTCCATATATTTCATGTATATTGAAGTTTCTGTAGGTTGGAAGAATTGCTTTCCTTGTCGGTGCAATTGAACTAAAAGATATCTATTTAGAAATTTTGATAAATCGTAATCACTAAATAAAATTAATCTGTAAAATTTGACTGTTTGTTTTTGAAATAAATAATATTGCGAGAAACGAACCAAAAGCTTTTTCTCGATTCCTGAGTGCTCTGGACTGGTATTGCATTTCAGTTCTCTGGGTCTTAACTTCATTTTTTTTCTTACTAATGTTTGCTCGTTTCCTTGAATGCTCGTGTCCTTAAAATGCATACAAATAAAATTTGATTTAAAATCGCGGAGAGATGAACCAAAGATGGCAATTTTTTTTATATAAAAACGTAAAAATTTTAAAAAATTTAAAAATGTAACTTTTAGTATTTTACATATGAATCATCTAGCCATATTTCAAGTTATTTTTAACTAGTCAATACTCAATATCAAGAAAATATTTTCCTTTCCTATTTCACAGGAACCCTATCCATCAAAAGAATGCTAAAATTTCATGTGACAGATCTGTGAAATTGACACTTTTCAAGCGCGCTTCGATTCCTGCCGAATGCCAGTCAAATGCGCTCTCCTTCGTACATGTAGTTGGACACCTCGTAATTTTAAAATATGTATTAAAGAGATTAGAATTTTAAGACTACAGGTAATACTCCTGTTAAACTGATGTCAAACGAACAAGTAAACTTTATGATAAACGTGATGACTTCAAATTTTCTTTCATTATGTAGCAAAAAACCATTATCACATGCTCATGGTGTTTATATCTCCCAATGGATTCGATACTCATGAGCATATTCTACGATCATTTTTGAAAAATAAGTTGATGTTACATGTGTGTCAAAGTTAACATTTTGCGAATTATACAAATGGTCAATACAATTGCATTTTTTGCAAAAAAAAATCTGTGGTTAGATCGAATGCTGACTGAATATTCTAATATAAATTGTAAGGACATTTTTACATGCTTACTCCTCCTTGGCACCTGATTCCAATTCTGAGATTTTCAAAGGTCTGTGATTGCTCTGCTCTCAATTTGTATTGTTTATTTGGACACTTAAGCATGATTACTGTCTGTTATGTTTATATTTCATACATGTATAATTCCAAAAATAACAAAGTTGCCCCTTTCTGACTACATCGTATGAAAATATATTCACATGGGTCCCATTAATTAATCAATTATTTAAGGCTTTTGAAAAAAAGCCCGATTTTTAACAAAATATTTTAAACATCATAATCTGAAATATATCAGATTTTTTATTTCCTAGCCTGGCATCTTATTTCATCGACGGATGTAGCATTTCAACGTGGCATGAAGCTTAGTATTTTTAACAAATTTAAGATAAACTTAGTTATGTAAACTTAATGTTCAGATATAATTCTTATCATTTTCATGTAAACATTCTTAGGTCACACTGATAAGTCTTGATAATTGGTTAAAAATATAAGATATAGTGAGAGTGTATACAGGTTGTATTTTTAGAGCAAAAAACAGACAAACTGTTCCGATCAAGTTTTTTTTTTTTGGGGGGGGGGGGGCAAAAACAAATTGATAATGACCATTTTCAATACAGAAAAATTATGTAAATGAAAATGAATAACTGCACAGATTATTAAAAAATAATAATTCTTAAAATGTCTGATGATTGAGGTTTTTCTTCATCGTTTTTGACCGAACAGTTTATTACTTTGCTGAATCAGAGGATGTTCAATTGGTCTAATCTACAAAAATAATTTCCCTTCTTATTTAAAAATGTATTTAAAAAGAAAGCATGTGTATGTTGATCAAAGCAACCATTTTAAGAACATCTGTATTTCGAAGTAAGTATCTAGTATCGAAAGTTAAAGAAAGACTGTGATTAATCATATTCATGAAAACTAAGAATTGCCTTCTCTTGCGGGTTTTCTTTCCCCCCTCATCTAAAACATGTTTTTATGTCTGGGTTCTAAATTCCATGTTTCCTTTCAAAAAAAAGAAAAAAGTGGGTTATCTTTCTTTGCTAAATATATTTATCATTTATCACAAAATATGCATGCTTTTCAAAACAGCGTGTAAATATTATCTATCAGAGACATCTGCAAGATTTTCAGTCGATGGACGTCCATGGCAGATCCTGTAAATCAGTGTTTTGTCGCCAACAGAGTTCTGTATCATATGTAACTAGCTGACATTTCCTAAGTCATTTTTCAAATTCAGTGTAGATTTTAATATAAGCGTGGTATGATAGATTTCCACTTTACGGATGTTTGATAGTAAGATTTTACGAATGAGTTACTGAAATATATAAAATTTATATCTTTTTTGTAAGTAAAAGGGAATATCACTTTTAACTTGTCTATGATATGAAGTGCTTAGGGAGCAGACCAATGACTTCCAGACTAGCTTAAGAGACCACCCAAAATCTGTGGGATTTTCTAAAATCTATTATTGTTATATACCTGTCACTAACATATTAACAGCAGTGAAGGAGAAAATTCAGGAGTACTGTGCAGTGAGAAGTGGTGTAAATCAGATGTGGATACTTAGAAATTCCAAGGAACATTTGGAAAATTTGATACACAAAATTTTACCAAAATCAATAACATAAATCTTGTAAACGACTTTTCAACTCTGTATACAACCACTCCCCACTAAAAATTAAAGTCCAGCTTTTTGACATCATTGACAGCTGCTTCTTCAATAAAAACTGAACTCGTAAATTTACTCACATTGTCATTGGTCATTTGCAAAATTATTTTGTTAAAAAACTTTGTGATTGTACACACAAGTACTCTGAAGTTGATATTAAAAAGATGCTTGAGTTTCTGATTGACAATATCTATGTTTGCTTTTTTTTGGGGGGGGGGGGGTGTTTTGTTTTGTTTTGGTTTTTTGTTTTTTTGTTGTTTTTTTTTTTTTGAAACCAGGTATACCTACAATCTGTTGGAACTCTCATGGTACCAATTAAGCCCTGTTGTAAACAGACCTATTTTTGTATTCATATGAAGCAGAATTTATTCAAAATCTTATACATGAGAAAAAGAAATCTCTTGCTGTGGCCTTCAACTCGACATTTAGATATATCGACGACGTATTATCAATTAACAATAGTTATTTCCATTCATATGTCGATACGATATATCCCACTGAGCTTGAAATAAAAGATACCACAGTCTGACCTATCTGTTTCATATTTGGATATTTTACTAGAAAACGACGTTAATGGTAATCTTACATCAAAGCTTTGAGATAAACTTGATGACTTTAACTTTTCAATCGATCGTCAACTACCCTTACTTATGCAGCAATATACCCTTATCACCTGCATATGGGGTTCATGTATATCTCTCAGTTAATTCGATACGCAAGAGCATGCTCTACGTATGAACAATTTCTAAAACGTTATTGACAAACAAGTTGATGAAACAAGAATATAAACAGCCTCGTTTTAACTCTTTACAACTTACTGAACTGTGACGCAACATACACTTAATGTTCACGTCATAGAAATATGATGTTACCTTTTCCTCGCAAGCACTTTATAGCGAGGTACAAGTTTCTCTAAAGTTTAGCGTAAATAATTATGACGTAATATTATAATAAGATCATAACTTTTCTTATTTTATGAGATTTTAGCAAGTATGAATTAGAAGGGAATTGGCATTAAATTGAAGATTAAATTTACTTTTAAAAGTGCGTGAAAAATGCTTGATTGCGGGGAAAGGGTATATGCGTGATTTTGCGTTAGAAATAGGAAATGGTATATGCGTTAAAATGCGTGACTGCGGGGAAGAGAGTTAAGACATCATTTCGTAAGTTCTATGGTCGATACAATGACTTTGTCAGCAAATACAATCTATCATTAAGTCATATGCTGACGACGTTTTCATACTAATTGTTAGGCCATTATTCACATACTGAATTGACGACGAATTTTTCCGTTATTTATCGATCATGACAAGGAGCACACGGCGGTTATGACCGGTCGGCAGGGCATGCTCACTCCTCCATATGGCACCTGATCCCATCTGTGTTTTTGGAGGTCCGTGTTTGCTCTGCTCCCGATTTGTATTGTTTTAATCGACTCTGAGCTTGAATACTGTTCGTTATCTCCCTATTTCACTGTAGCTAGTTAATGATGCGCAGTTCTTCTTTGAGACAATGTAACTTGTGTTCTGTGCCACAAAATATTCATCTTGATGAGAACATTAATATGCAACGTTATATATATTTGTTCAAAGTACAAGCACAATGACATACCTGTCAAATACGATTTTTTATCAACACCACTAGTAAAGTTTCATCAATTACAATATCAATTTTTATGAAATAAGTGTATGACGTACAGTGTACATGTATTGCACTTTACAACATCTACAATGGTTAATGTTGGACGATGCAGAGAAACTGTACTATAGTAAAATTGTATCAATAGCTAGTATACTGTGAAATCACGAATTTTACGGGGGAGGGATTTTTGTTGTTTTCGTGGTATGAAAAAGAGACCCACGAAACCATGTCCTCATGAAATGTAAATTTTTGAATGTTTAACAACACACTATTTCTTCATCCATGAAACCAAATTCCTTTGAACCAACATTTTCTCCTCAAACCACGAAAATTTGACCTCACGTAAATATGTGATTTTACAGTATATTATTCAACATTCTGATTCTTCCCCAAAGGTAGCGTAGCCTGCAATATTTTTATTTTCAATTTCAATTTTTGGCATTGCTTTCAAAATATCATACTAATTATGGATCTAAAAACGATGCTAGTTTGATTGAACCTCAGAAGGTTAAGTAAAACTGCAGAAATCAGCCATAATGTAAAACAGATATTAGCGATCTAAATGTTAAGTTTCAGAATAATTATGGGATGAAAATCATCAAGAGGGCAAATCCCTGTGTGAATCAATGCTCAGGTTTTGCATCTTTGACTTCCTAATGTTGTACTTATGTATATTTACGAGAGAAAAAAAGGAGGATATAAATTTCATTATCTTTATGTATGTACACTATGAAATCTCTTAATTTTGTAGATATTTCATCCATTATTTACATTATCTAAGTATTTATAAACATAATCGAAATCATCAATTATATATCACAGTATGACTCGTAATTTGTGTGCAATAAACGTAAATTAATATTCCCATATGACTGAACTCATGAAGTCAATGTTTTCTTTTTATAGCCGATTTTCAATCAAATAATGTCTTAAGCAGGTGAAAGAAGTGATAGAAAATGATTTGCCAAGCACTTTGAAGTTACGCAATATTGGCACTGCTTACACGCTGTAGATTTCGTGGACTTGATTTTGTCGATATTATCCCTCCGCGGGGTGATCACGTTTCAATTATAAATCTCCTCAATGTTATTATAACCAGATTGTGTGTCTTCAGTAAATTACAAATCAAGATGTATTTTTGGATGAAGTTTTAGGGTTGATAACAGATTTCTTCAGTCTTTCGTTCTTCCCTGTCCCGCTTGAATGTCTGTTTCCTCGTTCATTTCATGGGAAACTGAAAACATTTGCAGAAACAACATCGGTTTCTACGTACATGTTAGTAATAAAATAACATTCGGCATAACGTAGGGGGAAGTATGAAGAAACTTAAAGAAGACATGAAAGTATATTTTACAAAATTTTTTGAGCTAAGAAAGCATTATAGTGTTATTTATTCGTATAGATAATGGTCATGGAAAATATTTTTTTGTAAACTGTTCAGAAACTTCTGGAGAACCTGATATTTGTCATGCAGCCCAAAAAGCTTGTAATTTGTTACATTTGGCCACAACGATAGCAAGATTACATGAACATACAAAATTAGAGCTCATAGCGGAAAATTGAAAGACTGAGAGATACACTTCGAGATTCTAATTATTTCTATCAATGAAATTGCTACAAAAGGATGAATTGTACAATGTATCTACGTATAATTTATCGAGAAGGATATTATCATGTGATAAATTTTGAATTTACTGGATAGAATTATCATGCTGTAAATTTTGCATCTACCTCCAACCAGTAAATTTACAATTTACAACATGACATTATTTTCTAATCTCTGTTAGGTAAAAGTGATTGAGATTTTTTAAAATTATATTTATTAAGCTTAAATTTAGTTTTGTCCTTTTCCGTTGAAGATGCATGTGTGAAACCATCTTTCTAACGATAGAGTAAGAAACTATGCTTTTTTTAGGCAAAAATAAAAGAAACATAAAACCTTTCCTCTAAGACACTTATATACTAAGTACATTTATTACTTAAAATTTGCGAAAATTAAAAATATCACTATTGTTTAATTTCACTATTTGGTGCTGCCTCAGATTCAACATTTGAATTCGGTTGACATTTAAAATAAACATGTACATTTAAAGCTCTTAATGATAATGTCAATAATTTTGTCTCATTAACTTTAGAAGTAAAAAAAAAGTCTTATAATGAATATAAGAAAGAAGGCATTCAAGAAGTGTTTGTTTGTTTGTCTGTTTTACGTCCCTTCGAGATTTTTTCACTCATATTAAGACGCCACCACTTACCGGTGGAGGGCTGCAAAATTAGACCTGTACTCGGCACTTAGGGCATTTTTCGTGCCAGTACCTACTGCGACACGGGACCTCGGTTAATACGGTCTAATCCGAAGGACCGGTCTCCACGTCACGCAGCGGGATTCGAACCCGCGACTTAAGGATCAACTGCTTACTCCGCGACTCTAGAGCAGACGCTGTGACCATTCTAATCACTGCGCCAAGCGGGCGAATTCAAGTATTGAAGACTTTGCCATGCATAAAGTAATTTTCTTCACCACTTTTACAAACCTAAAACCTGTGATGAATTGTCATTCATTTTCCATCCGAGTTTGAAACTGGAAATTAAAAATTAATTTGTTTATTATTTTATTTATTAAACAAAGTGAGAATTTATATCTTTTCGTTATCTTTATAGTATTTTTATGGTATATGTTTTCTAATAAATATTTTTGTGACTGAAGGAATTGGTTTATTTTTGTACTTAATGAAAAACATGGTACATGTATGTTCCTCTGATATTTCAATTTAATTATCTCAATATACGTTGAACTGTATGTATAAAGTTATATATATAAATGCTTTACTAACATTTGGTCAACGTGAAGAGAGAAAAATTCAGCATGATATCATATCAACAGACCAATGGCCTTTTCTTAACAAAACCTGAATAATAAGGTATATTTAAAGACACGTTAAAATAGATAAGACACCAATACATTTTCAGTAAACAAAAAGTTAACAACATCATGAAACAGGCAACAAATATTACGATTTAATCAATGGATAAATACAGTCATTGTTTATTATTGTTATTTATTCAGATCGTTCAGCCCCCGATGATAGAGGGATCATTCATTCCTCCATAATCAGATCTTCTGATAGGGGATATGTCTCCACATCAGTCACTGGAGTTGTCCCGCGTTCTTTGTGTTGTATTTTGGTAATGGTCCACGAAACCTTCCGATGACGTCTTTGATTGCACCTATTATGCCTATGACCACCGTCTTGTATTTTGTCTTTCTTTATTATCAGTTTGAAGACAAAGGAGAAATAGACGGAGATATACACCATTTTTGTGTTCTGGGATGCTTTCGTGTGAGCTCACGTCTGACATAGAGAAGATACTTGTTTTTAGACATTGTTTCGTCTCTGAACAGAAAAGGATTAAATAACCAAATGATTTGTACGGGTGGATTTATATTTATCATTTAAAGACGTCTTAATCCAACCATAATCTAAATCTACTGCACGAAATCAGGAATCGATTGGTTTATACAAATTCAATCTAAATAAAGGCCAAAAACTAAATCAATGCCTATTACTGGATGAAAAGGTCCCTTGTGAATGATATTACTTGTAGAAATTCCTGAATCCTGAATTACAAGTCCTCTTTCGCAATTGCATTCTGCGGAATGGTGTCCTTTTTGGCAACTGTATTCGACAGAACGTATTTATTCATGAAAGGTTTCAATGAATTATAGTTAATAACGAAAATTGTTTTATCACATAAAAGAATGGTTCTTGGCAGATCTCCTACAAGTATATTCCAATGGAGACGTGTTGGCAGCCCTTATTATTCTAGATTCTGTTTACTGAGAGTGCTTTCTCTTAAAGATTTCTTTTTATTCTTTAGAAGAAATCGCTTATAAAGCAAGTTCAATAAGATTTTTTTCCCTAACATGATGTCCCTTTTATACCTTTGGTATCCTAACATGCGTACATGTAACCGCACCTAGTATATATATATATATATATATATATATATATATATATATATATATATATATATATATATATATATATATATATATATATATATATATATATATATATATATATAATGATCCCTCTACCCAGTGATGTACTTATCCCTCTTTCTGTGACAATTATTTTTAGAATTTCAGATGTACTGCGTGTGTACTTTAATACTATTTTTAACCTCTTTATTACACTCTTCTAGAATCTTATTATAAGAGGTTTGCATTTTCAATGCCATACAAAGTATGTCCGTGTGTGAACAGAAACCTCTTTCTCTGATTTCTAATCGGTTTAAATATTCCTGTTAAACCTTTTTAATGCCTCACACCATTTAACATGTTCTCCTACATTGCAAATATATATACATGTATGTACTTTAATTATCAAATTTTAAAAATATATTCACGTGCATGCATGGAAAAACGATGTCTTAATGTTGTGTATCGAGTTCTAAGAATATTTGAAGACTTCTTTTTTCCTTTTAAATCCCGAGAGAATTTTTTAATGAATGTTGGTTAATGATTGTTATTCACTGTTCGTTATCTTCACTTTTTTTCATTATTCTCTTTTATCTTAAAATATCTTTACAGCTACAATTTAATATATATAAAAGAATTTCTACTTTGTTTATTATACAAAAGGAGGGTTGTTATAAGGGTCTCATCTTCCGTTTCAAATCTACGTTTATTCCTCCCAAGATTCTCACACAAACTTTAATATCTTAACAACCGCTTTTTCTTTGGTAAACCAGGAAAAAGGGTGCTAGCACCACTGACATCTTTAAGCAGAATTCGGTTCTGTTTTAAATCAGACAGCAATCGCTACCCATAAAATGTACTTTGTCTCTGTCTTTGGATACTTGAACATCGATCAGAAGTGATTTTGCTAATGAGATAATCATGTCACAGTACCACAAACAACGTCATTGTGTGTGCAAAACAGGAGATTGAATATGATTATTATTGAATAGCTATTCACCATGGTTTGAAGTGCTAAAAAATTCTTGATTTAAACGTAACACGGAGCCTCGGTTTTTAAGGCCTCATCCGAAGGACCCGCAACGTTCACTTCAAAATGCCAAGCGCTTGGCGAAAGAACAGTTGCTACCTATTTTATATCGATTTAGGTGATTCGAATACACGACCTTCCGATCACGGAGCGAGCGCTCTACCGACTGATCTACCGTGACGGCGAGAGAGAGAAAGAGAGAACATTGCTAACGCGCCACTTAAAATACTCATTTTTAATTAAACATTTGCCTAATTGACTTTTGTAATATCTAATATGCAGTCGAATTGGCAAATGACAAGACGCTTTAATGACTTTCTTATCCGAAAACCAATTTCCAAGAGTCCACTGCGCACCGTTTTGCACTGATATGAAGTTAGTAGTTACCAATGGTCAGTGGTGTTGCAACAGAAGTGGCCTTCCAGTCAAAAATCAAATAATATAGGGCGATTTGTCTATCATACCTGCTAGTAGAACTCAGTGTTCTGGTGTCCATACACCGTCCACCACACATGGTTGCCCCAGTTTTATGTAACAATCTTGCAATTCTCATGTGATGACAACTGAATGTTGTTGCTATCTGTTAATTACATTCTAATGTTTGTTTATCTAATTGCAACAATTTTTCACTTGGAACAAAAATCTTAGAAATATTTTTATTTTTTTGCAAACCTCTCCAAAGGAACGCCCTGCAGACACCCTACCGACTATTTTAGCACGCCACATATTTTATTAATTTTATTCTGATTTTTTTTTTGTACAAACAGAAAGAAAACAAACACAGAAAATAAAATGGAAATTTGGAAAATTTATTACCCTTCAACCCCGTGAGCACGATTATCATGTTTTCTTCATAATGTGGATACATCACGGTTACCCTTTGGTAAAGGTTCAATCATATGCATGGTTACTTTTAAGTAGGGTACAATCATAGTAACTGCAGCAGTAATTGTACAATCAGTGCAAACCATACTTATAGGTACAAGCACGGTAGCTATTAAGTATAAAAATCATAATAACCTCTAAATATAGTTACAATTAAGTTTTGTAACCCCTTTGTTCAATCATTAAATTCTACAATATGAGAACGAGCATAGCATGAAAACATATGATAAAGGAATAAAAACATTGATAGGTATAGGGAAGCTTTTGAAGGAATTAGAAAGATTCATGTTTTAAAAGTATATGTAAACAGAATCTTTTTATCACCGAGACAAAGTTTTCATGGTAATTCCACAGATGCAAAGAAAATCGCAAAAAAATGATTATTATTTATATGAATTATGTTCTCTTTGAACAAAACAAAATTAAGAATTTAATTAAAATTGGGTAAAAAAAAATGAAATTTAAAAAATGAAAATAAAAGTATGAATATGCAACGCAGTACAATTTTCTATCGAGAACAGAAAATGGCACGTACATGTTAGAGACTTTTGTATATATGAATGTAATTTCAAAACTTAGAGTGAGACAGAGTAACTTCAACATTTGTTTTCTATATTTTAGCTTGAAGAACAATCAAATCTTTTCACCGATAATTTCAAATCCTTGAACACAAAACACTTCTGTGTAATCATCAATGTTCGAGGGGGGGGGGGGGTAATTTTCGTGGAGTTTCGTGGGTAATCCTAACCCACGAATTTATATATCCCAACGAACATCGACACACACATACATTGAATACATAAGGGTCATCTATCCTAATAAAACATACAAGTTAACTACGAAATTAGGTTCCCACGAACATTGACTCTCACGAATAATGATGACGTTATCAAATGTTGCAATGTTTTACTTTGTGATGTCCAGCAATGATCTGCATAGTCAGTATCTTTTTTCTAATATTTCTAAATACTCGTCGATGAAAATCGAACACACTTATAAGTGATTTTTTAGCTACCGTTATAAGAAAAATGTGTTATTAGATTAGGCCTTTTAAATATGTAATGATGGTAATTTACTGCATTAATTTTCTAGTTTTATTGGGTTATTAGAAGGTAATAACTGTCTCGAATATCGAATGTCTTTCCATCAACCAAAGTACATCCACAACTATGGGTCAGATACATTGTGATAATTATGACACATAATTATGACGAATACCAATTTCCGCATACACAATAAGACAAGTGTACCATCGAAGTTATGCTCAAAACAATAACAATCGTCAAAATGTAGAACAGGAATATACATGTATACAGTCAAAGTGACATTTA
The DNA here is from genome assembly GCF_033153115.1 of Saccostrea echinata. Lineage (NCBI taxonomy): Eukaryota > Metazoa > Mollusca > Bivalvia > Ostreida > Ostreidae > Saccostrea > Saccostrea echinata. Next base: position 2,422,675 of record NW_026889787.1, read on the forward strand.
TAAGATTTTGTGTCATTCATCGTCATACATATTCAGTTCTGTAAGTGAGTAGTATTCAAATTGTCTAGTTCTGGGATATAACTTAGCTTACATGAAACTTAATTAACTCTAATTGATCATTTTATGTAGGAATTGTCTTGTTGATTTACCGTGTGCGAGTAATTCAGTAAATTTAAAATTTACCTGATAGATTTCTAATCAAAGATCCAAATATAATAAACATTTTGAAATTATGCCGCTCCAAGTTATATCTAAAAGAATCTGTTTTACAATGAACATCATGTAAAGATGTTTACGTAGTTATGCCCACTTATACTCCTAGATAACATAACACTGTGGATTCATCTGTTTTATCAAAAGAATTTTATTCATAAAAAGGAAACATAACTGACCCATACAACAAGAACAAAGAACGTAAAATACTGATAAACAACATGTGTATTTTTATTTATCCTCTTGCGTCTGTTAAAACTCGACAATTTATTTTGATTCTGTCCTATTTACGTGTTTTTAAGAAATCAATACACTAGGTTTTACAGGATCGCTGTTTTTACAAACTTCGCCATTTCCCCGGCTTATCCTAGGAATCATATTTTGATGCGATTATTTATTGTAGAGCACTTCCGACAATTACGGCAATAATGACAATTAGATTGCTGTTCTTTGATTGAAAGAGCTGATGACCGAATCATTAGAAGGGAAAGGCAAAGTTTATTGTGCAACAACTGATAAATGAAGCCATGATGAGGTTGGGTGCCCCCCGGCGGCAGTGAGAAACATGTCGCTTACGGCCAACTTCAAGAAGCAAGGGTCAATATATGCCCTTGCCTTAAATTACACAAAACGTATTTTAAATAAAGTGTAAATTTGAAATGTTAATATTTTATTCCTTTCGAAATTTCTTAAAGAGTATCATTTTATGAATTCTGAATATTATGGTAGTAACTGTACAAAATTTTCTATGTGACATCTTGTCATATTTTAAGTTTTGTACAGTCGGAACTCATTAGTCCGAACGCTTGTTCTCCCGAGCAAATCTTCCAGATTAATGACGCGTTCAGATTGCTAAAACATACTTAATATATATAAACATAGATTGCATTTATATACATTTCTATATTACAACGATAATTATTGCAAAATTATCTATGGTGATTTAAAAATTCCTTTTGGAAAATATTTAGAGGAACCTGACTTTGTTGCGTCGTCTGCTTCCAGTGGAATTATCTTCGTCGACTGCCTCTGGTGGAATTATCTTCGTCGTCTGCCTCTGTTGGAATCATCGTCGTCTGCTTCTGGTGGAATCATCTCCGACCACAAAGTAGAAAATTTACAAGTTTTATGAATAATGTTCTAACAAGGTAGCAGAAAGGAACAACAACCTCTCTTACAGGATTGTAACCCTTCTACTACACTTAATGATATCTCTCTTTGTTATGAGACTATTACCCTACTATTACATCTGATGAGAACGATTAAGTAGCTATTTATAAGATGCGGGTAGTGTGTTTGTCCGTGTTAAAGGCATCAAAGGTGTAATAACTATCAGAAAATGTTTGCGATTGAGGCGAGATTATATTGTGTGTGAAACAACAAGTGGTTGATTTTTACAAGTACATTAAGCTACATTTACTTAAGTATATCTTCTTTGTTTCATGTAATTCCTCATTTACATAGGGTTCAGATAGGTTTTAGACTCCATTTAAACACTTTAACATATATATGTATAAGATTTTGGAGGTTGGTTTTTGAAAAAAAAAAACATACAATACATATCCAATATCCATTGTAAAGAAGAAACCATTATACTTTAGGTACGAATGATAAAGCCATCCGCGTGACGCAGTGGTTTGAGCGTTTGCTCTGGAATCGCGGAGTAAGGAGTTGATCCTTTCGTCGCGGGTTCGAATCCCACTGCGGGACGTGGAGACCGCGGTCCTTCGGATGAGACCGTATAAAACGAGGACCCATTTCGCAATAGGTGCTGGCACGAAAAAGATCCCTCGCTATTCAATGGCCCTGAGTGCCGACTATAGGTCTAAAATGTGCAGCGCTCCACCGGGAAGTGGTGACGTCCCAATATGAGTGAAAAATTCTCGAAAAGGACGTTAAACAAACAAACACACACACAAAAACAAATGAAGTGTAGTAAATAAAGTTATTATTTCAAACAACTTTTCTTTTGCTAATGATATCTTTTAAAAATTACTTGAATACAGAATCCCATTCCTAGTCTTTATAATTTTGTTTCCTTGTCTGTTGTTTGTTTGCTTGTGTTTTTTTTCTTTAAGAGAATCAAATGTTCAATTTTTTTTTTCTTTTTTTCTCTCAAGACTTTAAAGACAGTATGCAAAGAAAAGAAGAAACGCGTAAATGACATGCGTATTAAGTATATGAATTTAATGGAGGAAAAACTTTAGGTACATAAATATTGCTATTTATAGAGCTATTAAACTACTCACACTAAACGAAGGAAATGTAAGAATCTAATATCATTCATGTTGTTCATTTGATCAAGTACTGGGGTTATTTCTCCTCTGAATCTATAATAAAATAGATAATTATTTGAACCGGTTGATTTCAGCAACGTTTGCTCTTTTGATGAGAGATGAAATCGAATCGTCCTATTTCCCTCTGAAATTTGCAGACAATGTCCTACGTCATTTCCTGTTCTGTCTGAATGCTGAGGATAGAAGTACTTTTGATTAGTACGATCATTCATCGCAACTTTTGCTGCATTGCTCGTCATTTCTTTGAAGAGGCTATAATCAGAGAAATTAAATTTGCTCTGCACACGAACTCCCCGCTTTGTTGTATTTTTCTCTGATTGTGTTTTCACGCTTTTTCGCATTTGTGGTTCGTTTGTTTATGGTTTTCCAATTAGTTAGAAGTTCTGTTAAGACAGCCCGACAAGAATGGTGTGTTAAAAAGATATAAAGGAGAGTGTCTTTTGTAAGAAATCGGTTTCTTGTCTATGATGTTCCAATACAGAAACATGGACGTTTATGGCTCTCTTATAGTGCCGTTTCTGAACTTTGTTTTGTTAAGTTCCTAAAATCTTGGGTGATCGAGTAAATGAACTTCTTTTCTGGTTTTCTTTGATATTCGGTAGCTATTTAAAAATAATCTTTTATTTCAAATCATAAAGCGTGGAATATCAGCATGCCTTTAAAAGTGCAGCTGGACTAATACAGTGTACAATGTACTTCATACACATTGAAAAATATTGCACTACATCGATAACAGAAAATTTCTACTGATACACGAGAATCTCAAGGATAACACAGTTTTAAAAATAGACCAAAACAGCTATAAAATAAAATAAAATATGCTTTAAAGCATTAGACAGTTTTGAATTATAGAATCTCTTTTATATCTGTCTCTCAGACGATATTAAGAAAAACCTTATCCCAAAATACCTCAGACAAACGGAGGCGCTTTTTTTCCCCTAAAATGATTTCTCGTTTTGATAGCTCCACAGTTTTTTGCAATAAGTTGATCAGTTGACGTACATTAAATACAAGCAAATCGATGAGAGCAATTATTAGGCAATAAAAACACGAAAATACCCAGTTTCGAATTGAAGACTTACACCAAACGGGTTCTCACCACGCATTTCTCCTAGCTCCTCACGCGATAAGCTTTTGGAAATTAAAGCCCAACTTCTTAATACTTTATGTGATTTCATGTATCATATTAAGCATGTCTACGAGATAAAATGAGTTGATATAAAACTTATTTTTTGAAGATAAAATTTTGCGTGCACGTGCTGGCCCAAGAAGATAATCTGTGTTGATAATCAGAGAAATTGAAACATTGGCTTCTATAGAATTAATGGTAAGGACCGAGTGATTGAAATCTCGGTAGGCAAACGTCAATAGACTTAAGTATATAACTAATACTCCTAATAGATCTAATCGACGGAATGGGGAGAAAATAATTAAATTACGCGATTTTGTAGCAAATATTCTTCTAGAAACATTGAACGAAAAAAAGCAATAAAATGCGAAACTGAATTTCCGGGATATCATTCAATTGATTCCGGTATGAAAAATTAATCGAATGTAGTTCTTATTTATGGTGTGCTTGGATAAGGCTACAGAGAATTTATCCCAAGAGCGCATAAGAATGCTTGTAGAAATTGATGCACTATTATACTTATCAAATGCACATTCCTATGAAATTACATGTAGCTCACGAAAATTCAATATACGCCTGATCACTAAGCATCCTTTAACTCGGTTAAAAGCATTCAAGTTTCAAATATGACTATTACTTCTCATATTTTCAAATTTGCAAAATTTGGATAAAAATTGATACAAACTGAAGATTAAAAAAAACTTGATTATAGATGATTATATGGATACCCAATCAAGTCATCTTTTTCCGTGGGTATACTTAAATATATTTCCTAGTCTATCAGTTTGATTAGAATGTCTTCAAATTTGCATTGTTTTAAAATGAAATTTAGCTGGTTTATATTTCGCAAATGGTTGTTCTTAATTTGTTTTCGCAGACAGTTCGACTTCGGATATGCAAAAAACGTATTTACGTAACAGAAATACATGCACGGTGCATTAATCTTGCAAACTTTCTACAAACACGAATCTGGCAAAATTGACAAATGCCGTTAGCGAGTGCACAGACTTCATAATCGATCAGCTAAAAAATGAAATATTAATGTGAATCGGGAGTTTAATTGGTTTATATTTCACAATTGATAACACGAAAACATTACGAACCTTAATCACAAAATGTTAAGGCTCAATTTAATCATAGATTGCGCAGTGGAAAAAATCAATAGGACTATTGGGAAGGCATTTAAATCGTCAACGATGTAATGATAAAACAAGAGAAGTGAGAGTTAATTACAGTAAAATGCTAATTAAGTGTAGATACTGGTCCAGGAAATCGACATTTTTGCAACCTTTAGGCCTATCGAAGATATTAAGACTGGGGAGTTAAGCTCTACACTGTAACATAACATCTACATGATATTGTCTTTTTAAATGTCATGAAATATCGCCAAACCCAAATATGCTAACTTGAGCATCATTCTACCATTTGCAAAGCAGAAAAAATCTTGGTAATTTTTTTCTCTCTTCCACAGGAACTGTTTACATTAAGGGAATAGATGTACATGAACCTTGTCCCAAACAAAGTTGGGGGAGGGGGTTATTGTACAAACCTAATTTGTCCGCGGGGATTTTCACAAAAGGCTTGGACATTCTTAATGAAACTTCAAAGTAATAGTTACCAATAACAGTAGTTGTGCATGCAAAATTCAAATTGGCTCTCGTTGTCATGGAAAGGCGGGGGGGGGGGGGGGGGGTTCATGTCGGGTGACATACATGCTGACAATAGCAAAGTTTTTAGCTTTATTTACTTTTTGATCTCATCATTTTAATGATATAGCATTTCAACTTAAAATAAAATAACTTGATTCATAAAAGCATATAAATATGAAGTCCATTTTTTTTTCTAGTCATTTTTTCAATGTATATCCCCCTTTCCTTCTGAACTTAACAGAGGCAGTAATGCCAATTGTGCAAGAAATAGCTTGGTGCAACTAATTAAATCCTAATTTGTGCTTAAATGTTGAAGAAAAAAAAACTACTAACGAAATATTTTTTCCCGACTAATGTTATAGTTTAAAAAAATAAAAACGTCAGAGGAAGTATCAGTATTACTAATCAGGCTTTGCTGTACTTAAACAGAAGAATATTAAAGAATTTTTTTCCTATGTTTTCCACCGTCACGGCAGCTCATTCTGTAGAGCGCTTTACTCCGTGTTCGGAAGGTCGTGGGTTCGAGCCCCTGCTGCGACTGACCTAAGTCGATAAAGAAAAATAATAGCTAGCAACTGTTCCTTCGCCAAGTGCTCGGCACTTTGAATTGAAAGTTACGGGTCTTTCGGATGAGACCTTAAAAACCAAGCCCCCGTGTCACGGCAGGTGTAGGCACGATAAAGATCCCTCACTGCTCAATGGTCCTCAGTGCCGAGTAAAGATCTAAATTTGAAGCTCTTCACCGGTATATGGTGAAGTCTCTATATGAGTGAAAAATTCTCGACCGGGACGTAAAACAACCTACAATCAATCCATCCTATGTTTTCCAATGTAAACCTCTGATCTCTCATTTTTGCCCCACCTTACCCACCCTAAATTTTGAACAAATTTGAATCTACACTACCTGAGGATACCCTTTAATAATATGACTAATCATGGCTTTGCTGTTCTTGAGCAAAAGATTTTTTCAAGATGATTACAATATTTTCTTATGCAAAACTTTGACCCTCTGTTGTGCTCCCATGATTTCAACAAACTTGATTCTACAATGCCTAAGGTTGTTTCTGTATATATAAATATGACTAATAATGCATGGCTTAGTTGTTCTTGAGAAGAAGATTTTTAAAATATTTCCTCTGTAAAAGCATTTTACAATAGAAAAGGATTTACCAAGAAAAAGTTTCAAAAATGTAATTAACTAAGCAGTAATTAATCAACAAAGATTGCATTGAAGTCTATGGGGACAAGGCATTTTTAAAAAAAAAATTCAAATAATAAGAATATCAATAAATACTGTGGTGGAACGATGCATTAAAACACTATAAATAGAATGACAATTGAAAACTTTTTTTTACCAGATAATTTTTTTTAAATTGATTTTTTTATTAAAAACAGAGGGAGATAACTCTTACCAAAATTCAAGATCACAACTTAGGACACATCCCATCCGTACAATTTCTAATAAATAGGAATTATGTCTAAATATACTGAGTATTCAACACCTACACATCTGTATTAAATTTCATAGAATCTGTTGCTATTAGGGATGGTTACTATAACTTCTTTATTGCTGATTCAACATACGATTTCTTTAGCTAGCTTCTGAATGCCTGACTTTCCCAAAGCTTTGCCTTATATACCCTTTGGCTAGTCAATTCCAAGGGTTGTCAGGTCATTCCATTATTTGAGGTCTTCAATGCGTTCTACTCAAATGCCCCTTAACCATTACACCCATACATTTCTATGTAAAACTCTGACCCACTGTGTGACCCTGCCCTAAGCCTGCGGGTTATGTTTTGAACAAACTTTAGTCTACACTACCTGAGGATACTTCTATTATAATATGACTAATCATGGCTTTGCTGTTCTAGAGAAGAAGATTTTAAAAGATGTTTCCTATATATTCCTATGTAAAAATTCAATCCCCTCTTGCGGTCCCGGGTTCATGACATGAACAAACTTAAATCTAGAGTATGTAATGAAGCTTTCAGATAAGTTCCGTCTTTTCTTGCCCAATGATTCTTTAGAAGATTTTTAAATGATGTCACCAAATTTTCGTGAATTCTTAATTATCTCCCCTTAAAAGAGGAGTGGCACTTCCTGTGAGAAAACTTTAATTCCCTTCTCCAAATGATGCTTTGTGGCAAGTTTGGTTGAATTTGGCTTAGTGGTTCTTGAGAAGAAGTCGAAAATGTGAAAAGTTTACTGACTACAGATGACAGACGGACGCCGAAATTGTGAAATGTCTTAAAAAATGAATATACCAACATTCCTGCTGAAAAAATAGAATTCTAAGAAGAGATAAGTTTTTTTTACACTAGACACACAACAGGATATGCACCCAAGACTCCGAAACATAATAGTCTGAACAGCTTGTTTCATTTCAGTCATAAAACAAAATATGAATGATGGATATCAAATGTCTTTTGTTAAATACAAAACCCACTTTATTTGAGCCAGCAATGAAAACGTTTAAGAATATAATCATTCTACATTTCAACAAATATTTTCAGAAACAAATAAGACTTTTTTTCTGCTTATTGACAATAAAATAAAAATTAAAACACAAGCAAATCAAAGCATAAAATAAAAAGTATTTGAATGGTATTTGATTTCAAATCAGTTGTATAAGAACAAAAAATGATAAAGCAGTACAATTAGAGCACCTTTGCAGGTTTTTAATTGGCAGTAAAGCATATCAACATTAATTATATTTTGAAATATGACTGCAGTCAATGTAAATTTTTTGCAAGACCTTTTGCAAGGGGGGGGGGGGGGGTCACATAGAATGTAAAAACACAGCTTATAAGGTTCACTCGAGGTATCTAATTTTCTTAACTTGCCCTTCATGATACTCTCCCACGAATAGTTCATCACCTTTTGCAACACACAGGCAATAGGGTTCATTCAGAGATAAGTCTGTAATGAAGCATACCAACTGACCAATACGATCTAGGATATGTATACAGCTATTGTGCTGGTCGGCTATCAGGATATTACACTGACTATCCGTGGTTATGCCTTTAGGATAAAATGTAGGATACTTCCTCAACACTTGCTGCCCACAGTAGTGAAATTTGAAATTTCCCTTTCGGTCAACTACAGTGACGCGATTAAAATCGGCATCAGAGACACATACATCTCCATTCTTGTTTTCGGCTACAAAGTTCGGTGACCCATACAAAGGTCGGCCATAACTATCAAGACTGTATTCTCGTGTCTTTTTGGACCCTTGGTATCCGACAACACGAGCGCGTCTAGCGTCATCAGAACGCATGGCGACCAAAATATCGCCGGCGTCAGAGCAACACAGAGCCCAAGGTTTCCAACCGCTCAACTTTATCATGGGGTACGCCTGTCCATTCTGTAAATAAAATACGGCTCTTTCTTGCCAATCTGCGTAAATAATTTCCCCCGAATTTGTTATCGAGAAATCGTCAGGAGAATTTCCAGCGAGCGTCTCGATTTCGTCTTTGCAAGCATGCGCAGTCTGGTCGATGCTTTTGATGCATTTATCGTCCCCGCTGAAAAAGAGCTGATAATTCCTAACTCTGATCCGCCATAGGGGCTGACAATTAGTGAAAATGACGTCCTCCACGACCGGCTGCTGTAGAAAGGTCTTGAAGCAGAGTTGTTCAGACTCTTGCCCGTTGGTTTGCTGAGCTACCGACTGGTCCCGTATTTTATCCTTGCCAAAAATCCAAAACCCTGCCTGCTTTAAGATCTCCAAGATGTTCATATTCTTCCCTATTTATACGTTTAAAAAATGAAAATATTGATTAAAACAATGCATCATACGATAAGATTTTTAAAACAATTTAAAGGAGTTTTAAAGTGCTTTTACCTTTTTTCCCTGCTATAGTCCCGGACTTTCAGCGTCAACTGCTTGTTCTATTAAGTCTGGAAATGCGAAACATTTTAAACAAGTGTGACATTCTAGATTGTTGGTGTCTTTTTTCTTATACACACAATCCTGTTTCATTTTTCAAAATTAACTATAACATTGGTTGTTCCGGTGAGTTTAAAATTCTCTGAATTTAGAACTTTCGCATAACACATACCCCATCAAGTGTGACGCTACGGGATAGGCAGACGATTTTGGGAGAAAAAGTATTGAATATAGAACTTACAAGTCTGAAAATCTTTAATGTTCAGAAAGCAAATATCAACATGCATTGACATTTCAGAATTGTACTTTTTTAAGTGATGCAGAGAATTATTGTGAAAGATTTTCAATCCAATATAATCCAGTAATAAACAATAGTAACTGTAAATCAAAGAAAAAACCCTCTTAGCGAAGCGTGAACACATTAGGAACAAATCCAGTGAAAACAATGAGAATTTGAAGTCAGCTAGTAAACAAAACAAAAAAAAGGTAATGGATGAGGCAATTATTACATAATAGAAAAGATTTATTTCAGAAACTTGGGAACCCACGATAAGGGAGATTATACTGAAATATTCTGATATAAAGGTAACTGTTTTGTTGATGTTTAATTATTCTAGAGATTGAATTAATGATAGATGCATGTGCTAGACTGATTGTAATGATGTTACTGGCACAATATGAATGAGTAGATAGTCTGTCAAATTACTAGGAAAGAAATTTTTCAGTCAATTAATAGAATCCTCATAATTAAAAAAATAACACTTAGCATTTTAAATGAGCATACTATTTTATTTTTTTTAAATTTAAATTTTTATCAATTTATGAAAAATTATATTCAGTTATACCAGATACATGGTTTTCTTCTGTATACATCTGATGTTATAAATTGTCTGATTATTGGTATTAGAGCTCAGCAACATCCTGTCAAATAAAGACAATGTACATGTACACCTTAATACTAAGCAAAAAGTGCCAAATTTACTTCAAGAAATGGGCAGTCAGAAATAACAGTATTTAGAGTCTGCTTCAGGTCTTATATTGATATTTTTAAATTTAAACTGCAGTGCAACGGTTCCTTATTTATCATATGGCTACTAAACTGGAAGAGGTGAATTGCTATGGATCACTTTACATTCGGAGTGTTTTAAAGTATACGTATAAGGTGTTGAACTTTGCTGTCAGAAGATAGATTTTACTATCTGTAAGCCCTGTTTCATATAATCCACGGTGTGTTTCTATAGTACTTTAAATGTATCATGTTACTATGACGTAGGCAAATTAACATTCCATAAAACATTTAAAATAACTTTAAAATAAGTCATTTAAGTATTAAATGTAAATATTTTATTCGGTTGATTTGTTTCATGTATCTATTTCATTTTGATTAAAGTATCCAGTGGACACCCTTTTTATTTATCATCAGTGATTACTGAGTATTCTAATTTAGCACGGTGAGAAATTAGCCCAATTTCATGCCCCTTTACAGACAAAACTTTATTCATTCCGATGACCTAGTCATAGGTTTTGTATCGTTATGAATAGATCAAAAATATCTTTTCTTCTCTTTGCCTTGAAAAAATACATCTAAAATGCCCGAATTCTTTATAGCTTTAAAGACCAACAACAATTAAACAAAAGACATCGATATGAACATCTACGTTGACATTTTTCTCGTTCTCGCGAGAAATGAGACTTTGTCACGCCATCTTTGTTTTGTTCATAGCAGTCCTTGCATGTCTATTAAATCTACATTTCTTCGATGGAGAGTAGATTCAGCAATGAGGATTGTCCTGCCAAAAGCTTTGCGTGTTTCTAAATTGAAAAGGAGGAAATGTGCGACAAGTTAGAATATACTGCATATGTTTCAGAGAGAGAGAGAGAGAGAGAGAGAGAGAGAGAGAGAGAGAGGTTGATCATCTTGGGGCAAAAGAACGAGCGTTAATTTTTAGAGAATACGTCACAATACAAAAGTTGTTTCATTTCCCTTTTAATTTCCCTTTTAATTTTTTGTTTAAATTTACTTACTGAGTGATACAAATATTTATGAATAAATATTTCCGCTTTTGTAGTTTATCGTTATTTTTTACTACTAGACGTCTCGGTTATTACTTCAGTTAAAGCTTCTCATACGTCTAATGACTATGCAATACTGGGATGAGATTGGACGAAACTGCATGCTAAAATTGTGGTGGAAATCTTTGTAATTATGCAATACAGATTATATATGTGAAATACTTTAATAATTACTTGTATACATACACGTCATGGAACTGCAAATACGAATTACTAGATGTAATATTTGATTTACAGCAACAACAACCAAACAGAAGAAGAAGTAAGAAAGAAAAATTCTTAGAATCAAACTAACGACATCTTACGTTTATAAGATATTCCTAAGATACTTTCGTTTTACACCTTCAGACGAATCTTGAAGATAATCCTCAGATATGTCCCAAGGAATATATATCGTAAGACAAATCTTAAGACGTTTCTTAGGAAATTTCAATAAGCATGCCTGCAGGTTCTAATTTTTTTTCTTGAAAGAGGTTGTGTTTGGTTATTAATGATATCATCTCTTGATATATGATAGCAAATTTTAAAGCTCTGGGGTTCAAAATATTCAGCAAAACTTTTCTAGTTATAATTATTATATTAATAAAATATTAACATGCAACAGTATGGGAGGAAGTTCAGCAGTACCATGCAAAAACATATATTCTAGAATGAGGATAGCGCAAAACTTCAAAGAACGTTTAGAAAATTTGCACCAAATATTGCCAAAATCCATCAAAATGTATGACTTTTCAACACTTTGTACAACCATTCCCCAGGACTTATTAAAGATCGGACTTTAATTTTGACATCATTAGACAACTTTAACTGCTTTTCCAATAAAAATGAAACTCGCAAATTTTCATATCTTGTTATTCGTCTACAACCATTGTGATTGTTCTAACAAGTACCCCAAGGATGATCTTAAAAGGATGCTGGAATCCCATTGTCAAATCAACACTAGCAACTAAACTTTATGATAAACGCTGACTTCGCTTTTCTATCGCCAATTTTCTTAATAGTATGTAGCAATGTATCATAATCACCAGTATGTTAGATTTATGTCTCCAGCGGATTCGATACGCAAAAGCATATTCTACGTACAATTTCTTAAACAATTTAGCTAATGACTAATAAGTTTATGATAGAGGGGTATCAGCACTCTTGGGTAAAATAGACAAATTCTATGGTCGATACAGTGAAGTTTTTGCAAATACAGTCTGTCGTTATGTCGAATTTTGACTGACATCTTTCACTGGTTGTAAGGCCATTATTTCTGTACTGAATTGTCTATGGATTTCTACGTTTACCCGATCACGATAAGGGCCACTTGGCGGGTGCACAGAGGATGATTACTCCTCCTTGGCACCCGATCCCCATTCTGTATACTGATGTTTCGGAGGTATGTATTTGCTCGAACTTTATCGAGCAAATTATATTATTGTTCTTTATCTTCAGATTTCACCGGTGTTATGAAGCCGGATCGTTTCTGCTAACACCAAGTGTCTGATAACTAATGTTAAGCTTTTATTATTAAAGATGATAAGATAATTAACCTTGACTTTTCAGGTTTTGCGTTCAATGATAAGTATCTTCGGAGTAAGGAAAGACATTCAATAATTACTTAATTATTACGTCTAGTACTCCGAACACTTATAATTACATGCACCAATGGTTATTTCTTTGTTACCTACTCCACTGCAACTATCTAACTAACAACAACTGTATAAGGTCTTACAGCTTTTTATACCTCTGTTGCAAATGATCCAAAATTTTGATTGTTCTGCTTCAAGTTATTTTATTTTTGATTTGTTATGTCTCAAATTTCACACGTCCGAGGGAATGGACGACTGTTTCAATCCACTTCTTTATCATCTAATCTAGAGACTACACTTCAGTTTTTCCGTCGTCAACTTTCCTTATCTATGTAGTTATGTTTCAATATCATCTGCATATGGTGTTTATGTCTCCAAAATTATTTGATAATCAAGAGCCTCCTCTGAGTACGATCAACCTTTAACCCGAGGCATGCTGCTGACAAATAAGTTGATGTTCAGTGATTTCAACAAATCATATTTCTATAAATTCTATGGTCGTTATATAATGACCTTGTTAGCAAGTACAATCATTGGTCCGTATTTTAACTGAAATATTTCATTCCAATTGTAAAGCCTTTGTTTTATGCTCAGTTTGACGACTGATTATTCCGTCTACCTGATCAATACATAGAGATCACAGCGGATGCTTACTCCTCCTAGGCACCTGATCCTTCCCCTGGAAATTCCAGAGTTCGGCCGTGCTTTATCCTCTTTTTTGAGATCGATAATGTTAGTTATCTTCAGCTATATTTCTTTTCTTGAAAGTCAAAATCAAACAAATAATTAATTGGTAGGGATATATTATTCGTTTCATAATTCACATTCATCTGTGTTTTCCCCTTACACAAGTGAATATACGAAAAATATTTAAAAAAAATGTTTAAAAAAAAAACTTCCTAGTTTGTTATTCATGTTTTAATTATACCTTCCAATATCATCTTTCAAAAGAAGATATATGATATTTGTATATGTAACATATGTGTGCAAGTTTCCCTTTAGAATTAAGGGCAGAATCCATCGCGCTTTTATATTTATGCAGATTCCGGAAACAAGCACCCGTTTCCTGCCATTCACGTTTCACACCAATTCGTTACACAAAAATGAACTCAAGCATGTAACCGCCATCCTGTATTTCACAGACAAAAAAAAATTGGGAAAAAATAAATTTCTTAACAAGACATTCACGTAAAACTTAAAAAAAAAATCGGCATCTGCAGTTACAGTATTTTTCAGTTTATAATTACAGTGTATGCTACACTTAAAGATCTCTTTAAAGAAAATTTATTATTCAAATTTAGCAACAAAAAAAATCAAGAGAGTGATTGATATGGAACAAAGATTAAGATGTGTCAAAATGAAAGAAAATTGAACCATGGGTTGTAGATATTTTGGAGATTCAAAAAATTACAATGCCAAAATATTGAAAAGAATCAGATGATGAGGTCATAATATTTGACCTAAGACCTCTAAATATGACCTTGACCTTTACATAAAGCACCACAAAGCAATCAAAAGTTACACTTTATTTAATTACAGACGGATAAATTGCATATGTACATGACATGAACACAATCTAAATGTAGGCTTGAGAAAGTCTCATATATATATATATATATATATATATATATATATATATATATATATATATATATATATATATATATATATATATATATATATATATATATGAGATGTCTCAATTTTTTTTACAGAATAATGTAAATGCATGTCATATCTTATATTTTTACTTCCAAAGATAATTGATTATTGACATTAGTGTGATATTATTCATTTCTCTGGTGTGAGTTAGAAGAAATGAGTAAAAATTAATTTTACAGGTGTTTTGTACTACCTTAAACCAGCCACGAAAGTATGATGCTGGACAAAATATTTGATCTTGTCCTGTAAATCATAATACGTATTACAAATTATATCACTTCAAATTCATTGATTCGTTACAGTATATTTTCATTCCACGTGTATTTTGCTTATAAAGTGTGAGGAAAGCTACGGCATTTAAAAAACTACAAGAATACATTGATGTAACCATCAATTGTCGCCCGGGAAATAAATAAAGTAAACAATGGAAATGAGTCTTGATCATCAAACCGCTTCGATATGTGTGAAAAAGGCATGCGTCTAAATGATGGAGACGATAGTCGAGAATATTTTGAAAACTTATAGTCGGATGAAAATCGAACAAAAACGATACCCTTTTAAACTTTATCAATTCCTCAAGTAAATGTTGGCTGCATAAAATATAATTTGAAACCAGACACATGCATCACCTATTTTCAAAAATGTCTTTCACCTTAAGAATATAAAACACGAGCTGTGTAAAGTACGTTTTTATGCGATAAGTGAAATTCGATGTTCTAAAAAAAAAGGGACCTGTCGTTTTGTCGATAGTAAATGATAAGCAACTTTATATATTATAGTATATGAAAAACATATATATTTTTACAGATTCACTTTATGAAAGTAAATATATTGTGTATCTCGTAATTTATAAAGGGAAAGAACATTCTGATTAACAATATTTTTAATGTTTAGAAAACCTTTAATTCTGAATAACTTCTCCCACCTCAATCCCCATATACCAACACTTAAACTTATATGTATAGAGCAGCCCGGTCCTCCGGGCTGCAATAACACGGACAGGGGGTCAAAAGGTTAAAGTATGCGTTTTATTTTGACGTCACAAACATCGAACGCCGCAGAATTGCAACGTCATAAAGCGAAAATCAAAATTCACGGTCACGTTGAACAGAGGCTGTTGCAATGGCTCTTCCATAAATGGTAACTTACCCAAAGAATAATACAGGGATTTTGAAATATAAATAAGATTTGCAGTCAAGGCAAGGAGTTAAAAGATGTAAATATAAGCATTGAACCATTATTTTTTGAAAGATATAGTCTCATAACTGCAACGGTGTGCGCAAACAAATTTTTCATAACGCGCTAACGCGCGTTACTCAATTTGTTTGCACACACCGTTGCAGTTATGAGACTATATCTTTCAAAAAATAATGATTCAATGCTTAATTATGGTAACAAAATTCCTGAGTTTTCATTCTTAAATTAAAGAAATTTCTTTTAAAAGAGACTGACTGATTGAGGTTCGTAAACATCCATTTTGTTATTCTAAAAAAACAATTAAAAATAATAATAATAATTGATAATATAAACTTTTTATTCTCATCGGAAAATAAAGTAGAAATAAACCTATGTTGAATTCAGAAAATTCTAAATTTAGAACATGACACAATAAAAAAAAATTGCATGTTCTTTATTTATAGCTTTGCTGATCAGAGACCGGTTGAGCTATACAAAATTAATGTGATTGTAATTTACCCTACCTGCCCGTCGTCCGTCCATCTGAGAACTTATCAAAACCCTACTCCTCTTAAGATACATAATTAGTTCATAATGTATATCGGTTTATGTTTTTGATGTTGTTGACATGTTAACTAAAACTAGAGATTTCTCTGAAGTTCTTTTTAAAAAAGTGGTCCGATTTCAATAAAACTTGATACACTGGTGTATTTCAATAAGACACATAATTCCCCTGTATACATTTTAGATTTCAACAAACGGTGTAAAAATAGAAATTAGGTATACAGGTGAAGATAACGAACAGTGATCAACGTCATGGATCCATTAAAGAAAACGAGAGGTCAAAATCCGACTCCTGGAAACGCCACGCCTCGGTTTCAAAATTGTTCGTTCTCGGAGCATGTTATTGCGTAAGGAATTAGTTGGGAGACATAAACACCATATGCAGGTGATAGTGGGGAAAGTTGACGATGGAAAAGTTGAATTAAGTCATCCTGTTTGTCATAATGTTTAGTTGTTAGTTGGTCATTATTGTTTATAGTCAGTACAACATCCAATTATGAAACAGATGTAGCAGACTGTGGTGACTTTTATTTCGAGTTCACTGGAATATATCTGGTTGACATATGAATGCAAGTAACTATTTGTAATTGATAAAACGTCTTAATATTGAATTGAAGGCCACGGCAAGTTCTCTTCTTCTCCTGTAGAAGTTTTAGAATATATTCTGCTTCACTGGAATATAAAAACAGGTTGGTTAATCAAGCAGCACATCGTAATTCCAACAGATTGTTGGAAGACCTGATCTCCAAAGACTACAGGGATATTTGCTAACATGCTAAACCTCCTACAGTTTTAGTCTGATTTCAATAAGCCTCATTGAACAATGTTACAGTAATCAATAAAATAGGATAATATGTATAAACATCAGGATACACAATTCTGTATATGCAAAATTAAATTAAAGATGTTTTGAATCATGCTGTCATTTTTTTTCTCTTTCAATTACTAGTATTCAAGTACAAACCGTACACGTTAGAGCATGAGTCTCATCAGAGACTAGCTTCTAGTTATTAAATATTTTTAGGGGATTATAGACACATTTGCTATGGACTAATCAGGAATTGTCCTATTTTACCAAACTGATTCAATGAGGCTCTGGAAAATATTGTTCTTCCGACATATATTGGAAGCGACAGAGCGTGTGCAAAATAAAGGCAGTTATTCTCTTCATTAATCATTATAAGAGAGGGTTATTTATCTATAGTGAGTGATTCACACGAACTTGGTGATAATCATTTTAGAGAATCAAATCACGTGACTTTATTACGTTATCCGGCAAATTCTACTATTCTTATCCATTTCTGAAAGATTCGGAATTTTGATGAGTGGATAAAACCAGCCAATGGAAGTTGTTTTTATCATGAAAGTTCATTAATCAACAGGTCGATATCTGTTTTTTATGCAAGCTTAAACCTTTTGGGACTTAGCATCAAAGTTAATTTAGAATTTCATTGGTTAGTTCGGGGCGTCTCGGGGTTTTACCTAATGTAATTAACTGTTTTGTAACAGTTTTGTCTGTCCTGTTCTATATCCTGCACGCGATAACATGCACCGTTTTCCCAAAGGGCCATATGGTAAAATGGACCCTGGTCCCAGACGTGGAACCCTGAATATATTTGTTTAAAACCGTATGTTTAAGGCTTGGGAATGTCTTGGAGGCTAGTTATTGGATTTGCCGAGAGCAAAATCCAAAGAACACGGTTTCTTGTTCCGTCTTTTGACAGACAGAACTGACAGAATCTATTTCTTCCTGTTATATATTTCTATAGTTTTTCCGTCAATGTAAATTAATATACTATGGAAAATGTGACCGAGTAAAGAAAACAATTCTAGGGCTTTCTCCGGGAGGTTGATGATGAATCACTTTTATGCACTGTATCTCATTGTCAATGCTGAGAAAATTGGCCATTTCGATTTGAGTTTCTTTGTATTGGATATTTATGGAAGATGCACATGGAACTTTTTTGTCTTCGTATGGAAAGGTTAATAGTCGATGGAATCCATTTTTAGATAAAATTGATTTTAAAAAGATACAATTGACATCATTTCTCGAAACGCATACTCTGAAGAACGCTTATTTGAATTATAAATCCAAATTGCATAAATATACTACTTCGCTTTGTATTATATATCGATATACTGCTACGAGTATATATCCCACCGCTTGCGTTTATAAAAATTGGAGTTTTTCAAAACATTTGCATATAATTCAAGAATTTTAAGGAGAATGCCAGACAGCCTAATAGATATATGCAATAATAGATATATACATACAAGATCTATTTCATTATACATGTTTTATTAAGCTAACCAACTATCTTTCAAAAGTTTCACAGCCAGTAAATTCTCTCAGGATCCTCTCAAGTCCACCAATGCTGTAATTCCTCATAATAGTAAATCTGAAATTTACATATTAAAAAAATGATAAATAGATGAAAAAAAAAGATATAATATATCAAAAAAATGATATCTGCAAATACGACTTAAAAATGTGACAGTAACAAGTATATTAACTGAAATCCAGTCGAACGCTTGACGAACACCGAAATTTTGACGTTGTTGCTTTGATGTCTAATAAAATAATCTCTGTTAAAATAAAGAGAGAATCTCAGAAGTTTTTTATTAAGCAATTAGAAGGAAAATCTTAGCTATTACATGCATGCATGTTTTCTTGCGACTTTTAATGAACACGCGAGATTTTCCGAGACTTGGTGAACGCTCGAAAACTTCCGAGACATGGTGAATGCTCGAGATATTCCTATACTTGGTGAACACTCAAGAATTTCCGAGACTTGGTAAATAATTGAAATTTTCCGAGACTTAGTGAAACGAAGGAATAACATCCTCACTTGTGCATGAATCTCATCATATTTTAATTACTGTAAATCACTATATATTCGCGAGAACTATTTTTTCGTGTACCAACGCCAGAATGTCTACTTGTGAAAATTCATTTTCGCGTATATTAACCGAATTCGTGAAAATTTTTTCTATAGTTTATACATACTAAATAACAATTACGTGGAAATAAGGTGTTGCGAAAATTCAGTGATCTACAGAAAACTAGATACCTGTGTATTGCAATATGAACTTTAACAATAATTGTTAACCGTATCATTTGTTTGCAATTATAAATTCTAATTCATAGAAATTTACTTTTCTTTGTACCTTAACTATTAAAAATGACATGTGTTTTTCATACTGCCGAAACACTCGT
This sequence comes from Saccostrea echinata, assembly GCF_033153115.1. Taxonomy (NCBI): domain Eukaryota; kingdom Metazoa; phylum Mollusca; class Bivalvia; order Ostreida; family Ostreidae; genus Saccostrea; species Saccostrea echinata. The sequence goes on from NW_026889787.1 coordinate 2,442,118, forward strand.
AATAAGTTGTCAAATACCAGCTATTGACCAAATATCAGTGCTTCATTAATTACGGGTGAAGAGTTCTAATAAATTTAAGACGTGTCTGGATTCCTTTACAAACTTGATTAATTATTTGAAAATGTGCATGCTACATCGTGCTGTTAACTCAGCGACATAAACCCCTACTATACTGGTATAACAAGGGGCTTAATCGTCCATAAATACATCACCAATTGCAGTTAAAATAGCTGATGAGTACATATATACATTCTATTTAATTTTTCAATGTAAATCATATATTCAGTTATCTAATGCATTGCAAAATGCAATATTGCCATATCTGATAGTAAATGGAATATTCAGCTGCAGACACTATACAACACTACATACTATATTATGAATAATTTGAGTTTTGTTGAACTTGGTGCTATACCCAGTCCATCTCCAAAATGAAAATCCCCATTCTCTCTCTCTCTCTCTCTCTCTCTCTCTCAAATGAAATATTTCCATAGCTATTGTCCGTTTAATCTATAAGGAAGATTTTGAAACTCACTTTGATTGTATATAATCAACAAGGAAAAAGATGACGTCCTTGTCATTAGACAGCTTAAGTATCATTTGTAAGTGTCACGACACTCGTACATGCAATGTTCAAAAGGCACTTCTGCGCTTGATGAAAAGGAAGTACACGTGTTTATATACCCATAAAATAACAAACTTAAAATATTTAACAGAGTATACGTTTGCAGGCCTAATCAGTAGAAATTTTGTAAATTGTGTAAACTTTAAACTGTTAGTACAAAAACTTAAATGGGCAATCTTCTTTTTCGGAACTTGGAACCCCTTCGGGTGACTGCGTGCTCTAAGCGCACAAGTTAACCCGAAGCTTGTATAGAGGGTGACCTACATTTGTAGGGTTTCCAAATTTTTTGGTAATAAAGGACTTTGGGCCCCTACCCCGACTACAAACTTCCCCCCCCCTTTTTCAAGAATCCTGGATCCGCCACTGAATACATGTAGATTCTTTGGAGAACAAACCAAAGATAGGCTACACTGAAGTGCTACTATCTGCATTCGATCTAAAACAGTTCACTAATTTTTGATTATCAAAACGATCAGGAATTCATCGACGATTCAACAGATACAACATAATAGTAGAATTCCTTGGTTAAACAGATCTTCGAGTCTTGACGCAAAAATCTTGCATCGTCTACATACAATCAAGAACTTCTTTATTTGGTCTGTATAATCCTATATGTCAGTCATAGCAGAACTATCACCGTCTTGGGGAGAGGGGAGGGGGCGACATCCCACCCCTAGAAACAGATTTTGAAGTTCTGTGTTATAAAACAGATATTTTCTTGCCATTACAAAAAAGACAGACCAAGTCTTGGAGAAGTATATGCATAATATATATTTACAAGTGTATGTAAAAGTTCGGGGTACAATTAATATCTTAGACGCACAGCTCTATCCCAAAATCACCCCTTGTAGCCCAGGGAACAAGTTCATGTGTGCCTTAGAGAACTATAATTCCTATACCCACGTTTTAAGAAAAAGTAAAAAATTCTTGTTTATTTTTGTATTGAGATTTTCTTAAGGGCCCTGTTGGTTTTTTTTTTTTTTTTTATATTGATTGTGTCATACATGTGAGCGTAAAGGTACTTAGGACTATGATTCTATCTCATAACTAGCCCCCATTAAATATTGGAACAAATCTTTCATTTCTTCATCTAATACAGTCTCTGTAGGAATTTTTTATACACACGTGACAATTCCAGACAAGGTCTTGTCATATTTCATTCTCTTCATGTCAAGATTTTATCGGCTTTTTATGACCCCAAATTTTTTTTCAACGGTGCGTGAACAGATTTTTTCTCGCAACTTGATATAGTTCCTGTGAATGTAGGCTCTACTTTGTTCTTAATATAAATCATGTTTTTTATAGAGTTATTATTGTGGTAAAGATTTAATGACACAATATGTAGTTCTAAGTTTAAATTATTTTCAGACACTATATGTTGGATAATTATTTTTTTTTAAGATGATAAAAATGTTTTTCAGTGTAACATAAATTGAATGAAAGTTTTAAAGATTATATCTTGATAAATATAGGTATTAAAATCTGTTTATACCTAAGAATTAAATAAGTTATACAGGTCAACGTTAGCGTGGGATTGCTGGATTTATCCAACACAATGTAGGTCTTAATTAGTTAATCGTCGTGCAACTTTTTAAATTTCTTTCCACAAGTATTTATTAATTTAGAGTACACACAAAAAGGTCATTGAAAACTCAATACTTAACACCGGATTAACCAAGATAGATTTAAAAGAAATTAATCCGTTTTATATACTTTACTTAAAATTATTCCAAGCATGTTATAGGTACACAGGCGCGGATCGATAAATGTTGAATCAAATAAATCACATTGCAGCGCATGCCTTTAAAATGAGTCAATTAATTACATATTATTAGAACATGTCTTTCCCGTGTAATTGATTAATGGAATATGAGTTCTGATTTGTAAAGAAAATATTGAGTTAGTGCATCACGCTGTCGTAAGGTCCACCTCTCGATCACCTGTCAGATGTCAACAAATCCCTGCATTCCTCGGGCGTGGGGTGTCAACTTCCCCTACTTTTCTCATTGCATCCGTCTGCAGCAATCTTTTCATTTAAAATAAATAAACTTTCATAATACTATGCTGGATATATTAATCGATCAGAATTCAGAGCGATGAAAGTTCTCTTTCAAGTTCGAGGAAAAACGTGAAACCGTCCTGGACACCCCTTATAAGCTAAATGCAGTGATCCGTCATAGACATGCGCAATGCTTAGCACGTGTTCATAAACAATTTTACATGATAGAGGGGGAACATAAGAACTTATTGTAGTGATTTGTAGTTTTGGATTCTAACCCCTACTTAACTTTGGTAGTTTTGCAGCTCAGGCGCTTGTTTTAACATGGGGACTGAAACTAATAAAGACGAGCGTAACACTCCTGAGTATCTAGCACAGCTACTCAAAGACAAAAAGCAGATACAGGCTTTTCCCAACGTTTTTGTGCATTTAGAAAAACTTTTAGACGAAGGTAAGTTTCTTTAACTTGGAGGATTAAAAAACTTTCGGTTTCGTTTAAACAAGTTCTATGTCGTGTAAATTTTAGTCAGCCTAAATTTTCTCCTTTTTCGAGTGATTAAGAGGAAGTATTTGTCATGAGAGAAAATCGAGCGAATGCGCTGAGCCGTGAACTCTGTTACATGTATGTTTACAAAACTTTCTCAACTTGCAAACTCGCTTCAAAAGTGAATTCGCCTTTTAACAGCACTGAAAATATACAGTAATTACGAATACAAATATTCATTTATAAGTTTCAATGCCACTTCTTGACTAAAAACGATTAAAGAAAGGATTCATTTGGCACTTTGGCAGTAATTATTCAGAATGGGTGCCGTGATTTTTTGGCAGCCATTTTGAATCTCGCACTTCACTGCACACGAAAAAGAACTGGAATTTCATTTTTATGAAAAAGAAAGCAGTCTTTGGCGTTTGCTAGAAATAATCTTTATTTTGCGATTCTATGAATGACAAAAATTTCACCAATTTTGTTCAAGTGAATTTGGCGCGTTTTCGTCTTATCTGAATCCGTCAATCCTTGTTCAAACAAGGTGGCGATAAATAATTTTGTATTAGCTCACCTGTTCGCACAGGTGTTTATATTACAGATTAAAATTGTTGACAGAGAAACGGTTTTATTTGATATAGTAGCGCCTACCGAAAAATTAAAAGTGAATTATTTAGAAATTGATAATTATTATACTTTTGACTTGCAAAATTGACAATTGGGCACAATGAAAAAAAAGTTCCCAGTTGATTAATAAATTCTATGAATAATATAAATGCATTTTAATTATTAAAAAAAATCCGACTTTCCCTGCGCTGTCAAATTAACAAGAACTAGATTTTGTATTGAAGAATATGACCACACTTTGGTGTGCACAATGCTTTCACTGATTCTCTGCTTTTTGAAATCACAATTTTTTATCCTTGGGCAGAAGTTGGCTATGACAATAATATATACCTGGTGAGCAAGCTGTGGCAAAAAAATATGCAGGGTTGTTTGAGGAGTTGTGCACCTTTTTTAATGCAGCAGTTATCCCCCTTGTCTGACCACCTAAAATCCTCTTGTAACGTAGCACTGATCATGTAATGTAATTTTTACTGAATTCATGTATTGTCAGCATGCAAAAGTCTTTCTCTTTTTTTTATCCCACTTGACAGAATCTTTTAACGAGATGCTTTGGGAGTATACTGATCTCCTTTATAACCCATCATTAGATTACTGTAATAATATCATTTAATTAATTTTGTGTGCTAATAAAGTGACAATTTCTAAGAGTGCTTTTGGATTGTCTGGTTCAACGGTTTGTGCAGCAGTGTTTTTTGAATAGTTCGTAATTTTGCCAGTTTTGTGTATGAATTACAGAGAGCACTGGGCTAGAGAGATATATATTAATTCATACCGGTATATATAATTTCATTTCATCATGCACCCTTTTTTGGATATTAATTAATTACCTAATATGAATGCAGCTGTATTACTCATGGTCGTTCCATTTTTCCAGCCATAATTTTCTAACATAGTTGACTAGTTTGTCTTTTATCATTATATTTACTCAACAGTTTTTCTCATGAGCATTTTATTAATGTAACAAATTATTTTCCACCCCCCAAAAACAGTATCTGACTGGCTGAATGTGGCTGGGTTTTCTTTATATGCACAGTGGACATGAGTTTAAAACCATGTATACATATCTATTTATATACTTAACATCAGTAATGACATATACTAACACTTGATGGGTATCAGCTAACAGAATTTGACAAAACAAGATGACCCCCCCACTACAATAATTTTTGCATAGTACCCCTGTGATAGAAATTTTTGAAAAAATAAAAATAAATTGCAAAAACAGAAAGTGCTGTGCAAGTGGAATTACGACTTAATATTTGTGAAAGAAGATGGACAAATTACATATGAGCTCTACATTTTCTCAGGACAAAGGGATTGTGAGTCAATTACACCGAGCCCTTAGTCTAAAGGCTAACAGGACGATCAGACTAAAGGACAAGGTATGAACAATCTCATTTAAAACTTTTTAAAAATGTTAATAATTTAATCCAGATTTTTAGACCATAAAAAAGCCCCAGAGTAAAGTTTGTGTTCAGTGACAGATGCAGCAGAAATGGATCAGAGAAGGAAAATGTGGTATTGGTGCAGACTTTGTCCACATCGTGAAAATATTTCACTTCACATCAGGAAACTACATAGAAATTTGATTTAAGTGGTCACAAGGTTCACACTGTATGGGGAAAGTTTTAAAAAATACTTTGGATGTTAATTTTTATAAAAAGCCGACTCGCTGGATGCTTGTGTTTCATGTGCAATAAAAGCACTTGAAAATTTTTCTTTCCTGTATTTTTCCTGCATTGACAGGATTGAGGGATTTTAACATGAGTGTGTTTCACAAAAACCATAGTTCAATGAAACAAGGACCTATTAAAATGGATTATTGCAAGGGACATCCAAATTCAATTAGTCTTCAATAAACCAGATGTTTGCTGTGAAAATTGGTTTTCATTATCAAGTCAACATACACTTGATTTTCCTGAGAGTATTTGATGATTTATAACCAGGTTAATGATGGAAAATCCTATTTAAAAGATTTTAGTCAGCAATTTTTTTTAATTTTAGAAAAATGAAAAAAATTCTTTTGAGACATGAAGGAATTTTGAGACAAAGATAAATGTTTGGCAGAATGTGTTGGGAGTCCCAAGTCTGAAATTGATGCTAGCATGTTCCTAGATTGCTATCTTGTTGAATGATGGTAGTCTTCTATTCAAGACGAAATGTTCCATCTTGTCTAAAGGGGGAAAAATGCTAATGTTTATATACTATTATCAGCCAAGAAAGTTATCTATAATGTAATTTTTTCTTCACTGTTCAATTTCATGGAAATTTATCATGTATATATTGGTTATCTATTCCAGGAAATTTAAACAGAATTTGCGTTTTAATTTCAGAATATGTTGTGTGAAATTTTATTTTTAAGCAGGTATTTGTCCATTTATCATTTTAACAGGGAAATAATTGGTCTGACCCCTTTTGAAATTGAGCCCATTGTTATCTAGACTGTTGGTTTGAAGCAGGAAAAATTCTCTCTGTTCCTTTCTATTGTTGAAACAGAGCCTAATCAGATTCTACCTTAGACAAAATATTTCCCTGATTGTCTTTACCCCTTTGTGAGCATGTGAATTAGGTTTTAGAAGCTCCCATGTGAAAGAAATGCACAAATCTAGATGCTAGCTAGGTCATCCTCCTTGGGCCGTGTATAATGGGAGTGGGGTCTATCTACCTGGTTTGAAATAACAGACGTCTATTTATCGACACAAGAACATGACGAATAATAACACAGAGAAAGACTACCTTCGCAGTCATGGTTAGATAGGCCTACACAATGCGTTACAATTATAATACCCAGTGTTCAGAAATCATTATCCAGCAATCTTGGGAATCTCCAAATAAGATACTGTATCAGGGCATTTGTGACCCTTTTATTTTATTGGTAAATTCGGGTAGATAGATGTACGATGGAGATTCTCATGTTACAAGGCATTGGTTACAAAAGTCAACGGGCTTTGTTTGCAGGGGGTTTCGTTGACACGCCCGACAGGCTTGGGGGGCTTTTGTATGAGGAATCTGTGTCGATGCTGGCTTCCATAGTGTTTGTGCTTGTCATTGCCTTTGTTTAGGTTCTGTATTGTTCGCATTTTTAGAGAGATAGAATCAATTAGCTCAATAGATTCGTTTGGCAAAGTGAATGAATCAGTGCACTTTGTTTGTATACCGTGAATACAGTAGTCTGATGTCTTGGTCAGGACTATTCTTGCTGCGAAGTTATCTTTAACATGGTTAGAAATATGCGTACAAAATTCTAGTCGTATAAATGTAGAAGGCAAAAAAGATCAATGATTGATACAGTCTTGTAAAGTAAAGGGATTGATACAGTCTTGTAAAGTAAAGGGTTTTGAGACCCTTTTCAGGGTCAGAAAGAGCAATTAGATTATAATTGCTGGAATTCTCTCACTTTATTTGAATATTTTGAGAATATTCAAGAAATGAACTACGTACTATTTCTAGGCAGACAACATGGACGTTGAATGTTAAAAATTGTGAAAACTTTACACAAAGAATAACCACATCATTTTCTCTCTATTGTCAAGTTCATATAAAGATAATTTAATTATCCAAGATATGCCACTGAGGATAAATTCAGGTACGAGTTTCACAAGAAAATGCATATCTTTATATAGACCTGGGATTTAATTGTGTATATCATTTGAATATTTTATATGCTCAAGTGTCTAGTTGTAGTAATTTAATGGCAGGGAAGTGAATTAATTTTAAACTTTGAATTTAGAGTGCACTTTGCACGAGGGGCTCTGTGATGTAGCCTTTACTCATGTCATCATATTGATTTCCCAAACGCAGTGTGTAATTGAACTGTACTTGGAATGAGAGAGAAATGGGTGTTTAAAGTGTAGATCACACAAATTGTTGAGAAAATTTCACACATTTGTTATTGATAGTAAAAGGGTTACGATTTAGCTTGGAAATGCTTTCATTTCCACATTCTTGAAAGACTCATATTGGGGGAAAATTTTCAGATGATTCAAACATGTGTTAAAAATGTGTTTGTTCATGAATGTTCCAATTGAAATCCATTGCAAAGTGATGTTTTCCAACACAATAACAGAATGTGGTAGTCATTTGCTGAGGAGCAAGCCAGTAGTTTTAGTTAAGTGAACATAGGTGTTTCTCATTAGCTTGTATGGGTTTGTTAGGGTTCAAATGGCCTGCAGATGAAATTGTATTCATAAACCATGCTAACTGAAAATGGCTGAAAAAACCAGATTGCAAGGGATTTTGGATCAGTGTTTAGAGACTGGTTTTGATTTTGGCATGACCAGATGCCCAGCCTGTATTTAAAACTGGATAGATTTAGGTCTTGTGGAATGAAGTTTATCCATCTGAAGATCAGTCATGGTAAATTTTAGCGCCTGGCTTAAGAGTATTAAAAAAAGTCATGTTTTATGGCTGGGTCAAGATATTTTGGGGGGATTTTTTCAATTTGGGCCAATTTCTATGTTCATGACTGTTAAGATTGCTATCAACTCCTGCTGGCAATAGATGTCTTTGTTCAGGGTAGGGGTATAGAGTTACAGCTCTGTGGAAACCAATAACTTCCAGATGTTTTAAATTCTACAAAAAAAGGCTTTCCCAGGGATTGCAGAATAAACTCTGGCATCACACAGTGGCTGTTTGTGCAATTTGTTCACTGACATTCAAAAATTTTCATGGTTTCCCCCCACTTGTCTTCAGTTTTTTTTTTCCATGTATATTTGCTAGAATTGTGACTTTTATGCATATGAAAACAGTCTTTTTTTTCTCTATAATCTTTCATCTAAATAATGCCATTGGTCCCACAAAGATCAGCACTTACTGAATTAATTTTTAAGCTGATTAAAAATGTTTCCATGGAGATTAAAAGTGTTGTGCAATGTATTTAAGTTGAATTGTTTTGATTTCAGATGAAAAGGCATTATAAAGAAATAAGGGTGCCTGGCATTTAACATATAAAACAGTTTTCAATAGACTCGGTTACCTCAAAATCTAATCCCTACTAACGTTATCAGATTTTACTTAGTTGCAGGGGGGCATTCAGAAAAAATTACTGGTCACTGGCTTACAGTAAGTTTGTTTTTTGTTTCACAACAAAAATCATTATGTGGACATTTAACTAGTTTTAAGTTTTATTTGGAAGGTTTTAATCCTTTTTTAAACCCAACAGCTAAGTAGATAGTACACATTACATATTTATATTAATACAGTATAGAACTTGGAAATGTAGGAGGCCTAGATTAATAAGCTTGAAGTCAAGTGCACAATTACAGTGTACTTAATGATCAACAAAAGAGACAGGGGAAAGGGACCACAAACTTGTAGGTACACGTCAGTACCAAATCAGTATCAATTTAGGGACATTCTCTAAGTGTTTTGTCACATGTTCCTGAAAAGTACTTGTGAAGTATAGATACATGTATTCATTTACACATGATAAACACTTGCATATTCATATAATTGAAAATCAAAAATTGCAGATGTCTGAGTAGACATCTCCCAACCACCAAAAAAGGCAAAATGTCACTTTTACATTCACATTGTATGTAAAAAATTCTACTTTTAATCCATGATTTTGGATTTAAGAAAAATATGCTTTCAAACTGAATTTTGTAAATAAATCATATTTTTCTTTACAATCCAATAAATAATACACAGTCTACATGAACAAATCATTTTTTGCAAGACAGTTCAGCTTCTCTTAAGGACCCTCTATACACTGATGAAAAATGTTTTTGGGACTTTGAGAAAAATTATTTAGCATAAAGGAGGATATTTTGAAATTAACTAATTTATTCTTAATATAGGGAGTGTGCCTTTATTATTCAGGAAAAATCTTCAAAGACAATGAAGTAATTGAAAAGAAAAATTGCCTTCATTTACTCAAATGGTTAAAATACATGCAAATAAAGTTTTCAAATACTCTATTTTGGTCTAGTATAATGTTTAGAATACTTGAATTTATTTCAAATTATGTGATTTAGTTCAGATTACAATTTATTCTACTTGTATGTCAAATATGTCAAATGGTAAGTCAGTCTAATTACACAAAAGTACCCTGAAAATAGGGTGCAGTGTAGAGAGGGTCCTTAACACTTAACAGTCCATGTATAGTAGATAGTACTCATGTAAATATGAATTGTTCAAAATACTTGATAAAAAAAGCTGCACGAGTGTCATGGAAGTGTAAGACTGATGTGTAAATCTACTTAAAAACCAGCTGATCACCACTTCCTGTGTGGTCATAGAAAAGAGGAACATGCTTTGATGTAGTGTAAAATTGTAAACAATTGAAAAGATGGATTCCACCACATTAACACATGTAGTGTCATATAGCTATGTGCTAAGAACATAGAATTAGGTGTCAAAGAGTATCAGCTTCTGATGTCCAGGTTCTGTAACCTGTCTACCCATTTTCCCGTGACATTATGGTAGACATTGGAATTCTAATTGCAAAAGAAGGTGTATCTCAGGTGTAAAATTTTTTTAGCATACACCTTGATGACTACAAAAATAACAGCAGAATGATTTATTGAACATAAAACCAGTGCCAAAACAGCAGTAAAAATGATCCTTAAACCTGGTGAAGATTGTCATATTTTTGCCCAGGGGGCTCCCGAAATGACAAGTCGTGGCTGTGTCATGTTTTATCACCATTGAGGGGTGAAGGAATTTCAGCTGTTATCTAAGGTACAGTTAGTCAGAGATCAGAATCAGCAAGTACATAGAGGCTTGAAGCTAGAGAGATGGTGTAACTGTTGTAATGGTTACATCACGTGGGGGGTTCTTCAAAGACAAGCCGCCAGTGGGAACCGTTAATGTCATTCAGGTAGATGTACCTGGTTATATTTAGGTCGGATGACTTTTGTTTTTGAGGAGTTTGTAGGTCAGCACTTTTTTGCCAAAACCACCATCTTTTTGGTTTCCTGTATTGGTATGGGAAATGATTGCAACTTTTTAGTCTTGGATAGAGTAAAGAAAACAGGAAATTACTGGATATAATAGATTAAACAAACTTGTTTTTCCTCTATATAATGGTGGATATGGTGGAGAACTGCATGAGCATTTCTCCAATTTGAACAAATCAAGTGCTTTTACATTGAAAACACAAAATCTTCCCTCTCTCACTGTCTGAAAAATTAAAAAAAATGGGTATACTACAGCTGTTAATTGATGTTCTGTTTATTCATTCATTAGCCACATTTGATAATATTTGTACAGGCCTCTGTAGAATTCTGAAGGTTACTGTTTTATTTGTGACAGAACAGGATGTTTCTCGGCCCTGAAGGATCGAAAAACTCAGTCAGGCTTCAATATCTCCCATTTGTTATGTTTTCACCCACTATTGAACCAATGTCACCAATTAATTGTGCTAATAATGATAAGACTAGGGACCATGAATATTCATTAAGGATTTTCGGAATAGGAAACATCCTGTGGCTTATTGACTAAGTACAGATGATATGATTTATGTTTGGAGGTCAAGCCTTGGTGATGTGATTGCTGATATTGGTCAGAAGATCTGTAGGTTTACATTTTGTCACTGGTGGTCATGTTTAATCCATATATCTGTTTTACTTATACAGTTGTACAGGAATTCATCCTTAACATTCTCAAAATAATTTTTCTATACATTATGAATGTCTGTTAAATTCCTGTAAAATTCATTCTTTGTTTTGAATAATTGAATACAAAAACACTGTTTTACTTTTTAAACTAAGAATAACCCGGGTCTTGCTGACTTCAATAATATTTTTTCTACACATAATTTCAGGTTTTTATCCATTTTATGAGGGCTCCTTGTAAAATCATGGAGATCAGCTGCTAATTAAAAAGATGAAAAGAAAGATTCAAAGATTTGAGGTCGAGAGCTTTTATCTTGTCTGGGTTGGATGCTTTCTTTTTATCCTAGAGGATTGGGATTTAAAGGGTTTCTAATTGATGGTTTTGGGTGCAGGTGAAGCTACATTGTTGTGGTGGTCCATAAGGTCATGAGGCCAGCTTTCAGTATTTGGTCAAGGTGTTTCTTGAAGTGAACACACTGTCTGATCCAGAATTTTATACTCCATTGCAAATTCTTAGTTCACCATATCCTTGTAAGGGTTCTGAAGTAGAACTTTATGGTTTTTTAGCAGGAAATTTATGATTAAAATGAAAATGGTTTTGAATACTTGTTTTGATATTTTGAGTTGGTGCATAACCTTTAATTGAAGTTTTGTAAGTTTTCATGTATGGCCACAAAAAGTTAATATATTCTATTTCCTGATCCTTGGTTTAAAGGAGCTCTCTTTCAATCCTGGAAAAAGGTTCCCTATTGGACAATTGATACTTTTTTTTTTAATTATTTAATTGAGTATGACAGGAGGATAAGAGAAAGAGTATATCATAGTCATTAATTATGGAAAGCCATTTAATTTTTGGATCAACAGAAAGGAATAAACTGATTAGTAAAATTTCATATTTTCCTCTTGAGAAACCTTTTTTTATGTATATTTTCTGATCTTCTTCATTATGCTCATTGATTGAAGTATTCTCTGTTCTGGTTTGTGGATTGAAAGTAAATATTTTCTTTATTGCAAATAATTAGAAGAAAACTTAAAACATTTAGATCTACTGTTTCTTGTTGGATCAAGTGCAGCAAAGTTTCTTTTGAGAGAAAAAAAACTCCATTAAATGCCAGAAAGGCTTTTAAGAAAGCCAGGTCTGATTGGAACAGAAGGTTATAGTTAGTAGTAGTTAATAATTTCAACCATGCAGAGAATAAATTGGAAGTAATTTGCTGTACAGAAATTTTTTTGTTGTTTTTCGGCAAAGACAAACGTCAGTTACATCTGTCTTTCTGGTTCGAGCATAAGCTGACTTGGCAAAGAAAGTAAATGCCGGTTCAAAGGAGGGAACCAAAGTTACAAAAATATAAGATCCTCATTAATTTTTTTTCCCCTATTTTTTGTTTCTTTCAGAAATCAACAGAGTCAGACTTCAGTTGTTTCATCACAAAGGCAATGGCCGCATCCCTCTTGAACTTCCAGAACCCATCGGTCCTGTCCAAACCGTGTCGGAAAAGCTGTACGTCCCAGTCAAAGAACACCCAGAGGTAGGGCCTCAAAGAAATTCATACGAAATACGCACAGAAGACAAAAATTAAGAAATGATAAACAGCATGTTTAGTCAACACAACACACATTAATTCTTAAAATTCCACCAAAGAAATCTAAGAACTTGGATCAGCATTGTGCTGGTGTATATGCACAGAAACATGCAAACACCAAAAAACTACAAAGTTTACAAAATTGATAAACTGTATATATGTAGAGCAAAAATTCCAGTGCATGGCTATGACTGTTTTGCAGTATTCTTTTAGCAGAGCAGAAGTGTTATAGGAATCAGTTTTTAAAAACTGGAGTATGAATATAACTTAAGGCATTAACAGGGTTACTGCAAATATACTTATAATGAATTCATTTGGTTTTCATTCCCAGTAAATTTAATATACATACATGTGTGCTATAAGCTGTAAATGCATTCTTTGAATTGAAAGCTCATCAGTGTATACAGAGATAGTCTTTTTTGAGAGTAGCGTACTTGTATATAAGTACAGGTTAATTCCTTAGCAGACATTACTCCTCAGAATATCATGTAATGAGGAGAATTTCCGTGTAATTTTAGTATTCCTGGTTTCTAGTTGATGTCATCGCCCTTCGTTAGGGGAACTTGATGTTTATGTGGTGTAGATATCCCCCCTCCTAGTTGCGAGTCTGCCAGGTCACATGTTATGTCATTGCGTGACAACTTCTTTATTGAGCTTTTATTGCACGAGTGGGTGTGCATAGAAAGGAGAGACAGTTTGATTTTTGTGTGTAGCTGAGTGTGCATTTTTAGCTTTCCTGGTGTCTCAATTTGCAAATGTCGCTTCTTTTTCTCTTGAACCAGGAATATTATGATTCATTGGGGCATTTATTTTTCTTTTCAATTGTCATTAATAGATTGGTCTAGAAAAAGGAATGCTTTTTCTGTAGCTTGGAATTTAGTTTAAATTTCAATTTGATGCAAATTATTTTTTAAATTCTCTTTTGCAAAGTCAGGTTTTGAGTGAATCTGTACACATTATATTTATCTGACATGGAGAAAAAGACACAGCTAGTCTGCAGACTTAATGTCTTGTCTAACCTATTAAAGAAAATTTTGGAATAAGGGGTTGATAAAGTAATTAATGGAATACTTTCCAGGAGATCTTTAAACCAAGATTAAAAAAGTAGTAACATTTACAGAAAGAAGTTTCTTAGCATTTTAGTAATTTCTAAAAATGTTGATCTTTAATCAGCATCTTCACATGGATCCAGGGGAGAGAGAGGGTGGTAAATGGAATAAACTTGTACTTTGAATTTGTAGCAGCAGTGTACTTACAAGTAAGAGAAATGACAGGGATGTTTAGAGAGATGTACACTGTTCCTTTATCTGTAGGGGGCGCTGCTAGTTATCTGTCTGTTGGGAGTCAAAAGCAGCTAATTGTCTTAGAAGTGCAGACTCTATGTAAACAAAGATTTATCTGAGAACTGATAAAGAGAGGTGATGAAATTTCACCCACTGGTCAGGCCAGCGGAGATAAACAGTGAGCACACAGATGTCTTTGTACCAGGCAGGGGGAAGGGAGTCATTCTGGTGGGCTGTAGATTGTTGAGACATGTTTTATCATGTGTTTTTTTTGCATTTGAAATTCACAAATGTGCATGGGCAACAGTTTGGTAGGGGGTACAAGGAAAGCTACATTGCTCGACTGTTGTAAACAGGCAACTTCTTTATGGCCTATCTGTTGAAATATTAATGACATCTGTATTCATGTAGAATTAAAAGTGAATTTCTTTATTGAAATAAAACACTTTCCCAGGAAATTTGGTTGGTTACTGCTCTTCCAGTTTTAACAGACTGAAATGAAAAAAAAAATATATCCTGAAAGCCAAAAAAAAGTTCAAATCTAGTGTATACAGCAGAGGAGATAAGAAGGGTTTTCCACACTTATCAGTGAATAGCCTCCTAATTGGCTAATGATACAAGCAAGGGGAAATCACCACCTGGGGACTAGCTAATTAAATTCAGGGAACTAATGTTAAAGGCCACCAGAGAGACTCAGATGAAATACATGTGGGCATGCAGCTTTAGCTACATTATCTATAGAGTGTAATGGAGCAGAAAATCTGGTCAGACTCAGGCTTAATTAATTACTCTTGGAAAAAAGGGATGAAAAAACACACTTATTGGTGACAGTACACTTAATTTTTTGCATCATTTGGCAGGTATGGGCTGTTAGATGCCTTGTCCGTACTGACCTCTTGAATTTGTGTGAAAACCCAGGGGATCAATTAATGGATGCCATATTATGTTTATTAGTGCTTAAGAACTTCATAATTGATCTATGAATTGCTGTTAGGCACTCACACAAGAAGAAAAAAATACTCTTTGATGCAAACACATTTCAGGGCTGCATATTCTATATTTTGACATACCACATACATATACCCACTATGTCAGACTGATAGAAAATGAACTGTATGAGAAAAAAAATACATTACTATTGTTGACTTTAGCATTAAGCAAAAATGGTATCAGAAATGCATATTTTGATGTTTTTATTATCAAACATTATATTTGTTTATATATGTTTTCAGTTTAACTTTGTGGGGAGGATATTGGGACCTCGAGGAATGACAGCAAAAGAACTAGAACAGTACACAGGTTGTAAAATAATGGTTCGAGGAAAAGGCTCAATGCGAGACAAAAAGAAGGTAAGAAAGTCCCATCAGTATGTCAGGGGCTGTAACTCTGTATGTATAAGAACTTGTAATTCTTCATCTCAGTGAGTGTAACTATGTCGATCATGTCAATCATTGTTTAAGGATCTAGCATCTTTATAACATGGACTGTAGCTCAATTGATGTAAAGGGCTGTAATTCTTTTGTAAGGATTGTAAGGGGCATAACTCATATCAGACTCAATACCTCTTTCTTAGGAACAGTAACTCTACCTTGCGGACTATGTTTAAAAAAAAAAAAAGAAACTATTTCTTGGTCACAGACTGACACTCTTTTTCAATGACTGTAGTTGTGCCCCCCCCCCCCCCCAACAACAACAACAAAAAATACACAAGGACAGTAGATGAAAATTCAAATGCTTAAATGCTTATATATTTCTTTTTTTAAAAGAGCTCCTGTTTTTAATGTCATGGAAAACTGATTGGCACTCTCACTGTTTTTTTTTTTTTTGTTTTTTTTTTTTTAATGTTAAGGAACATTTAAGCTAAAAAGAATGTCACAGTTAGATGATGAAAGGAGTTGTTTCAATCTTGCATGGTTAATTTCTCAAAGTGTCTGATGGACAGAATTATGTAAATATAGTATTTTTAGAGCTTAGTAACAGCTGTTGCGTTTTCTTTTCTTTTCACTTGTTTTAGAGAATGATACTGCAGAAAAATGAGTCATGATTTGATATGAAATTCCAGCATGACTCGAATATTTGATTACAAAATTCTTTAAGAAAATTTTTATCAAATGCAGATGCACATGATACCTTTATAACTCCCTTAAGAGCGATTATTTACACATTTTGACATGTCTCTCCTAAATCCTGCAGATGTTCAGTCTTCCTTCAATTCATGCATATCACGGAAAGAAGATTCTGTCACTCATATTCAGAAATATTAAATTTTTTGACATCACTTCTTATGTAGGAGTATTTTTATAAAGAATTCTTAAGTTTAAAGGTGTTTTTGTGCATTAAGTCCTTCAGTATGTGTGGAAACTGAAATGCAAGTCTGTTCCCTGAAACATGCATGATCTTACAACATAAAGGTATTTCAGTGATTTCTGGAATCGTCTATTCTTTGGAAATACATAATCTGAAATGGTTATTCAGGTATTTCTTCTTTACACCAAGTACACACTGACCAGTTGAGGGGGTTAGGTTGGATATTATAAATATAGAGTTTGATTTTGTAGCCTGATTTAGCTGCTGATGGTTGTCAGATCTAGTTGGCTGTTGAGGAGTTATGGTAGAATTTATAGATTGAATTGACAGATCCTACCCAGACACAGCAATGATCAGTTTTTATATCTATTTGATAACCACAGAGGGAAGAAGATAAAAACTTAGTTCATGAAAGAATTTCTCTCGTGCTGCTCTGTTTACTGGCAGTTTTGCCTTTGATGCACTTTTAAAGAGAGTTTTATTCCTTATTATCTAGTTGCTTATGATTAAACACTCTGATATGATATCCCCATTGAACCAATATTTTAGGGTGAACTTTACATTTTCTAAGCAGACCAAATATATAGGTCATGAAATATATCCTATCTGTAGACTACACTATATACATTGAATGTTTTGTTATATGTGTATCTAGGTCCATTGAATTGAAATACATGTATTGTTGATGGATATTACTCAGCTATAAGTTGATTGTGTTTTTTCAAAGAAAAATTTGGTGGATTTTGCCCTTGACCTGATTATCACTTTTTATGATATTGTGGAGAGTAGAACAATTTTTCCCATCTGAAAATTTGATGATAAAATTTTGCTTGTAAGATTTTTTGACAGTGGTAAATATGTTCTTACATATTTTGATTTCATATATATTTAACTAGTATGCTGTTCTTGAAACTATACATACTCTCAGTGTGGCAATAAATATACTGTCAGCACATTCATTTTCTCATAAAGGTACCAGTGATTTCTAAATTGTGTGAATTGCAAGCCCTACATAATACATGTACAGTAATATGAAAACTTATCAGTTGCAATCTGGTCTTGCACTTCTGTGATACAGAAAATCTATCAGAAATCAAACAAGAGTAAATACTTTGAATATTTTTTGGATTCCCAAAAATCTGACATGTCTAATTATATACAGTAGTTTATTTTTAGGCTTTATCCAAATATATTAGGGAGAAAAGTTTGTCAGATTTTTTGAGAAAGTTTTCTAGTATAACAGATGCAGACAATTGATTAATGAGAGAAATTGTATGAAGGCATGTTCAAAAGTGTGTTTGGAGATCCCTAGCTTCTGTAGCCTGGCACTGAATGTGTCCATCAATATTCACTGATCAAACAGCTCAGTTCATATCTAGGTCCGGAGTGAAAAGATCCGTATTGACAATTATTTATCAGATATTTGTCAGAATTTAAGATTTTGTTCATCCAAGTAAAGGATGATATGAAAGTTCAAGTCCCACCTAAAAAAAAATGCAGCACGTATTTTCACCATACATCCTGACTCTCAACATGTGTGCTTTTGGACCCATATGTTTTGTTCTTTCAGAAATTATCAAAGGCAGTTTCAGAGATATTTCATTAACATGCATAAGTTTGGTTCCAGAAACAGATTTTTCTAATCTTAAAGGTTCTGATCTTTCTGGATCTCTCTGAATCTTTTACAATGTTACATGTACATAAAAAATGTGTTCAACTTGTTGCACAGTGTAAATTTGTAGTTAAATCTTAGCTGTTGGTATTAGGAAACAGAGACTAAATTTCTAATCATGTATTATAGGAAGAACAGAACAGAGGAAAACCTAACTGGGAGCACCTGAATGAAGAGCTCCATGTGTTGATAACTGTAGAGGACACTCTCAACAGGGCAGAGGTCAAAATGGCCAAGGCTATGGAGGAGGTCAAGAAGCTTCTAGTACCAGCTGTAAGTATTCATATGCACCACTAAGGCACTTATTTTTGTGATTAAGCAATCATAGAGCAAAGAATCTGAAATGGGTAAAGTTAATTGAAAACAGTTTTAAGTGGCTATAAACATGATCAATACATTTTGTGTAAAAGATTTACAAATGAAATAAATAACCTAAATGTGTTTTGATATGTGGAAAATAATGTTTGTGTATTTATTTATTTAATGCTGATTGGCCAAATTTTTCTCTAGCTAGCTTTTGCTGTTCTTTCATCTTTACTTGGCCATTACTATGGCATAACAAGACGACATATCACTCACATTATAACCACTATAGGGATATATTGTGTAAATAAAAATTGCATTAAATTCATAAAACTGCTACACTATAGCTATTATATAGTAAAAAGAAAGTAGAGGGCTACGTAATCGTGTAATGGTCACCAATATAAGCCCACAGATTACGATGAATAGTTTTTACACGCATATTTAAAACCAGCATTTGGTGTATATTAGAGAAGCCCTATATACAGCAGAGAGATTTGTCCTATGGCTCTGTCATACAACAGCTAATGGGGTCTTAACATGCAAACCTTGCAGCTAAGTTAGGACTGGGTCTCGGCATTCAATGAAAGATTATTGACAGATAATGAAAAAAATTGTATGCCTCTGTGAGGGGTTCTGGACCTTGTGCTAGTTTAGGTCGTCCAAATGGATTTAAGAACTTCTTAGCTTGGCCTTGGGCAGGAATTATAAAACTAACCAGTTTGAAAAGCAGAGTAGTCTAATTTTTAAGGAATGTTTTTAGGGAGATTAATGCTTAAAATTCTTTCTTGTGACACATACTGTGTATGGAGTGTAAAAATTTGATTTATAAAATACTTCTGAAAGATTTTGCCCTTGGGTATTGAAGCAATATTTATTACGAATTTGCAGCAATATTATCAATTCAGTCAAAATATATGCTTAATAAAATGTGTAGAATTCAAAAATGGACCTCATTAGAAGAGCAGGGTGGGAGAGATTAAAATCTAAGTGGTAGAGACAGTCAGTGTATAGGATGATAAGGAAATTCACTGGTTATAATTCCTGCTTTGTAATGAAATATTTCCTCTATCTCTCTAATTGAGGTCGGAAACCCACTAAAGGGAAACTCATGTTCGAGCACCGAGTCTTAGATTCAGGAAGTGAAAAACTGAAACTTTTCCTTATTAATCTGTTATCAGCATTCATTATATTGTTATCATAAATGGACAGAGCCTGCAATTAGAGTTAACATCCAAAAGGAAAACTTCTATAGAAATCTTGTGTAAAATTTCCTTCCTTTTCAAATTTTCATTAAAAAACATTAGGAAGATATATAGATGTTTTCACAAATTTGCCTGATTTTCCTTGTGATTAAGAAACATTTGGAAATTCTAAGCCATTTTTGGTAACTGTTTTATTATACGAAAGGAATTAAGTTGTACCGTTGAATGGCATAACCTTGATTCAAGATTTCTGTCATTGTAAAGACTCACAAGGAGAATATAAGCCCTCCAAATTGTCGAGAGTAAAGAGATGAGGTAATCGGTTTAAAGGTCTTTAAACACCTTTCACGAGTTTTAGACTCAAGTTTCCAGTCTGAATGGCAGAACACTAAATAGTGTTGTTATTTCTCAAGAAAAGATAAATTTTCTGTCATGATATACATTTCATAATTATTCAAACCAAAGTTTGCACGGTCTCATTAGAGTGCGTCCCTGAGATGTTGAAACGTTTTAGAGACCATCGTTGGTCTCCATTATTAACACAACTTAGGTGTAGGAAAACATGAACGTAGCAGGAGGTGGCTTGCTAGACTGAACAGTCAGGGTTTCAATTTGTTCTCTGGCCCGTAGAGAAATTGTCCCAACAATGAAGACCAAACATGTCATCCGCAGTAAAAATGTTTTTGTAGGGTTACAGGTTTTTCTTTTTCTGTTCGGAGACAATAGGTTGTCACTGGTGAAGCCCACCAGTACAAATACCAGGGGAAAATGTTTGGTCTAGTGTTTTTGTACTGGACAATGGTGGGAATGGATTTCATTGTGTGGATAGGGTCCCTGCTTCATTGCAGGAGGAAAAACTGCTGCCTTGTTAGACTGTCCGTTGACATAAGAGATTTTTGTAACTATTTCTTTGTTGACATAAGAAATCGATTGCAATTGTTGACTTCAGTGGAAAAATCAGCTTGTTAGGTGAGCCTCAGAGAAAATAAAGCAGGACACTTTATTTGGAAACAATTACCATTCTTTAGTGGAATATCTGTAGTGGTCATCAGAAATGGTACTGCTGTGCATTGGGTATGCATGGTTTGTGATGATGTCAAGATTTCGTTTTCTTTTGCCAGACTGTACAAATTAAAATTTTCTGGGCAAATATTAGAAACTCAAATAGAATTATTTGGTTTGTCCAGAAACAAGTAAACACTGCGTGGCTCTCATGAATTGATTTTTCCCAATGACTTTACAAACAACACAAGTCAAATATTGCTCATAAAAATAATTTTTTTTATTTAAATTGAAAAAAGGGGGTTGAATACTGATGGATTCAACAGTAAACATGCATCGACATGCCTGGAATAAAAAAGAAAATGTTGACCATTCTACATTTTCCAGTTTACCGTGCATAACTTTCAGTGAGAGCCCAGCGGCAAAATATGACCACTCTAAAAAACTAGGTCTCCTTTGAAAGTGTTCTAAGATCTGACATTTGGGTCTTGAGACCTTTTTTTTCTGATGAGTCCTGTCCTTGCACTGCATCTGTCAAGTCTTCACAACAAGGTGACAAATCTTCTCGTAAAAATCAATCAAAGGCCCTCCCGAGGAATTCATGGGAGAAATGACAGAGAGATGACCTATCGTGACAGCCCGAGTGATTGACAGGGCCCAAAAGTATGCACTGTACTCCGTACAGAAAAATAAGTCATCAATTTAACCAAAGATTAAGAAGTTTTTTCTATCAAGTTTTGATTAGCTAAAGGCTTCATATAGATGTTTGATGAATTATTTGCCTTAAGATAAGCAGTGATGATTCCTTCCATATACTTGTCCCTTTGCTCTCTTTATATTGATTATGCAGTTTAGATCAGATACAGGGTGTACCGAGTTCATGCATGGTAATTATAGAAGGAGCAATTAAGTTAGGGTGTGTTAATGACCATTACACATTTATAAATTCCAGCATTTATTTTTGTATTTATTGCATGAAGGCAGCATTTGATTTGCATCGTTTGTTTTCATAGTCTGTCAGGGAACGTGTATGGACAAGGCATCCGTTAATAAATATTCAAAAATCAAAACACACACTTGTTCTGTTTCTTTAAGCCTATAATTATCATATGAGATTGTCATTCAGTTTGTAGCCCCAAACCATATTTAAGGCTTGTTTGGTACCAAGGCGACACTAGATTTTTATCATTTTCCACCATATTTTTCTTTAGTTTGCGGAGTTAGCCGAAAGGTTTAGTCGAATTAGGGACCTTTTTATGCAGTGTTCATTGTCCTTTTAAAACGCATTACCTGTCACATTAGGACTGTTGATGCATTTATTTAATCTGTAAATACAATGAAGGAAATAAAGGGATTGTTGCCAGCTATATTTTTGATTGTATCATTTTGTTGGTACCAGCTGATCAAAGGACTAGGGAGCATTGTCATAGCTTGGGCTTATATAGATAGGTCAGAATTATAGAGATAAACATAACTATTCAAAATACAATTAAAATGGGTCATCTGGGTATATGCAAAGATCTTTTTCTATTGCAAAATTGTTGCTTGAAGCTTAATATTTTCAAGGGGGTTATGCAGCAAGTAATAGAATGTGATTTTTATTAAAACATTTTACCATATTTCTTTTTCTTCTTTAACAGCAGTAAGCAAAAGTAACAACATACTAATTGACTTGTGTCCCTATGTTTATCCTTTATTTAACTATAAATAAAATATTGTTGATGTCTGAATTTTTTTAAAAAATAAAAACAACAAAAATGAGAATGAATAATAAAGCTTCACTTTTGTCACACTGTCTAATAACCACAAAAAATTTACATTTATTTAACTAATACACAGATCAGGTCTAACAGCCTAACCTTTAAAAAAAAAGATTCCCCAATAAGTGTAAGAGATAGAGAATTTGGTTGCCTTTTTTCAGCCGGAAGGAGAGGATGATTTGAAGAAAATGCAATTGATGGAACTGGCCATCTTGAATGGGACGTATCGCGATTCCAAAGCGATCCCTCTAGCTCGTAAGTTTCAGCCCTGTCTCAGACAGGCTAACATAACAAAAGTGTAACTACTAACGTGTGAATGTTGACGTGTTTGCGACTCTTTTTTACAGCCCGATGGCGAGGATGATCTTAAGAAACGTCAGCTGATGGAACTGGCTATCATCAACGGAACATATAGGGACACATCTAAACCGGCCACTTCCCAGGCCGGCCCAGGCGGTCAATCTGCCTCTTCTCGTAAGTCCCGCCTCCCGGCGGCGCCCACTCGCAACCCATGCCAGTTCTGTGTGCAGTGTTTATAGCTTTATGTTTTTACCTTTTTATCCCTTGGCTGTCTGTGTTTATTCTTTATTTTGCATTGGTGTTTTTTTCTTTGGCTTAAGGAGTTTTCCTCAGTCCCTTGGAGAGGGCCACCACACCTGATGGAATGGGTCACACTGTACTTATAGTAGTCAATGCATGATAGATGCTTCTTTATTTTATCACCCTGTAAAATCTTTTTTTCTTTGTATATGATGATGCCGAGATGAGAATTTGATAAGGTTGCAAATTCATGAAATTAAGAAGAGGATTTTTTTTTAAGCAGAACATTGTATTTAGTAGCCATTTGTCTGAACTATGTGTCAGAAACCGCAGACTTTCTTTGTTTACAGAGAAAAGAAAGCTGCCAAATTTTATCTTCATGCAAGTTAATTGAGAAGTTTTTGTGACATGAAAAATTCTCATCTTAGTATCACCATAAGCTGAAGGCTTCAGAGAGGGGAGATAGTGTAATTATCTGTGCATGTTGGTGTAGGTACTGGTGTATATTTATATATATATGAGTATTTAATGGGAAAACAAGGTACCTGCTACCTAAATTAAACTTGTCAATATTGTGTGATACAAGCAGTGTAAGGGAAATAACTCTTACTACAAAATAGGCATCACATTACTGCATAAAAATTTTTTGGATCCTCATTTTGATTTTATCTTGAAATATTCATAAAAATTTGGGTTAATAAAGCTTTCATACAAGCTAACTCTAGAGAAAAGAAAAGTCCCTTCCTTGAAGCCTAAGTTATTTCTTTTTTCAGTGGCTTTTAATTATTCAGATAGTTCCAGTGTTCATTTAAAATATTTCAGACACATGATTTTGCTTGTTGTAACCTGTTTTATGACTTTACTTTTTTTTTTAGCTCTCCAATATTTTTTATATATATAGTCTCCTTCACGATCACAGCTGGGAAATTCTACACATTTGTTTATACATTTAGAGAGGCTTAGGTCCAATAGAAGATGAGGGAAGGTTGAATTTAAAAAAAAAAAAAACAACAAAATTTTAATGAATTAGTGAATATTTCCATATCTCCTATGATGGAATGTTAATAGTAAAATTTGCATTGGCTTGTTTGTTGGGGATTTGGATACGTTACTGTGGTTTTATTATTTTTTGTTGAACACCAATTGATGTAGCCTATTTGTCATTGGGCAAAATAATGAACCAAAGTGAACAGTGAACTACATTTTTTCTAATGATAGAATATGACAATTAGGTTGCTATACAGAATTTACAAATCAATGAAATTGTATTATTTTTTAATATAAAAATCATACCTTATAAAAATTAATAAAATCACAGTATCTACAATTAAAGATATTGACATATATATATTCTTGTTCCCTCCTTTTCTACCATAGACCAGTCACTGACTTCTATTTATATCTTTGATAATACATATTTATGTTAACAATATGACATTTAGGGTAATATAAGCTGCATGCTATGCCAGGTGTAGTTAATCAGTTTGACCTTGTTGTATATAAACAAGCATGACTATTTTTCTGAAACGTCTTTGAAAAAGTCCCACTCTAGATGTGTTTTTATTGGTGCTAACATTTGAATTGATTCTGGATTTTTGCCTCCTTCCATTAAAATGTTTACATTTCTTCTTTTTTTTTTTTTTTTTTGAAAGTGAGTTAAATTGCTTTGAGTATTCCCAAAGAAAGAATTTGCAATGATGATGGGAAAAGTTTTGAGGTTGCATTTGAATGTTGCAAATTGTTTCACTTTTTAACTAGAATTGAGCTTTCTGATGAAGCTGTGTAGGGTCCTATACTGCTGTGCCCTGGTTCCCCTTGAGTATTCACTAATACATGTATGACTAGAAGAATTACTGAATTAAAATGAATTAATAAAAAAAGGGGGGTATCATAAATTTTATCATACAATCAGAAACCCAGATTTTTTTTCATTTTAAATTTCAAAACTGTTTTAAATTGCAAAATGATTTCCTTAAATTTATTACACTTGTTTTGGTCTAAGTGAAGATCTTTGGATTAGTCATCTATCGGTAAAACTGGGAACCAGTTCAGCAGTAGGGGAACCAGCAGTTGATGATGATGGGGTTGTGTGCTAGCTGGTTTAATGACTCTTGTGTTTTTTTGCACCTTTTTCAAGATGCCTTTGGACTACCCTGGAATGCACAACTTCAAACCATGCAAATGTTGGGTCAATTCGATGCCAGTGGAATCGACCATAAGAGCATACTCAAGACTTCTTCAGGTATTATCGTATACCTGTACAGTACCTTACAATAGACAAACACTCCTTTTGCATCCCTTGGAGAATGAATTATTATTGAAAAAAAATTGATTTAGAAAAAAAATATAGTGGACCAGATTTTGAAAAAAGAAAAAAAATCTTCAAAAGGGAAATCTCCTCTAATCTGGAAAAAATTCTAAAGCTATTAAATGACTATGATTGCATAAAGGAATTATCCAACTACTGCCTTTATTTAAAGGATGTTTAATGGAGTGGAATATATTTGGTTGTTTGCGGCTTAGTGTCCTGGGGAAATAAATCAGGTTGCTCATCAAAAAAAAAAAGACAATTTGATATTAATTTCTAATTTATGCTGTTAATAACTTGATTATTTTCCCTTGACTTGAGCAGCACAACTTCATGTGAAAAAGCTAACAGCAAAGTAATGTTAGATGCATTGAAAAAAATAAAGAAAATACCAATATTATAAAAAATGGAAGGAAAATATAATTATATATACAGTATGCTCATATGGTGACATTCAGCATATTTGTGTATAGCAAGTACATACTGCATTTTTTCTCAATATTTACAGGGCTCTTAACCCACAATATATAGATTGGGTATTTAACGGAATCGATAATTCTGTCTGCTCCAGGTCTTTAGAAAACTTTAACATACTCATTGTAATTTTATTGGATAACATAACTAACAAGTAGTAGTAAATTGTTATAATAATTTTTTATTTTTCATAAATTTAGTTGATTTCACTTGTAAAAATGTATATTTATGCAAGAAAAATATATGCATTTTAAAGTGATTTTAGTGCCTTTCAAGAAAATAAAAGATAAAATTGTTTTATAAGGATCTAACTCACATATAAATTGCTTTCTATAGTAAAGAAACCTCTAATTTTACTAGCTAGGTTAAAAAAAGAGACTACATGGATAGCTGGATAACATAATTTATTTCGAGTAGATCTTGCTCTTGCAGAGGCCCCACGCTTTCTGACAGCAGCTTCACCCCTGACAGCGGGGATCACCGCAGCCACTCATCTTCGTTCTCCCACCCCAGCAGGTGCCCCCCTCATTCTGGCTCCAAGAATGCCTCAGGTCGCCACTAGCTCAGCATCCATGATGAACCCACCCCCCTTGGTGTCCCCTACAGATACGGCGGGAACAGGGCTGGTGTACAATCCTTACGAATACCCCTACTCCCTACAGCCAACGGCAGCCATTGTTGAGTACCCCACCTCTTTTGAGCAGACGGCAGCCGGTATGTTGAATTTCTCTGCTGTGCGATAAAACATCGTGTAGGATACAAGAGAAATGAATCAAACTTTTTTTTTTTGCATCATAATAGAATTTTTATTAAACATTAGAGCTATTTTTGTGCAAGTACATACAATCAAAGACATATTTGTGCCCAAATATTTAAAAGAGAGAAAAATAAGAGTCTCTTATGATAATTTTTTTTTTTGTACAGAACTTGTTGACTTTTAATATCTCCTTGTTTTTATCTATTTTTTCGTTATATATATACATATACTTATTTTAGTCGAAAAATGATTTAAGATTTATGTAATTATAATTTTTTTATTTCTTCCCTCATGATTTACTTTTCATTGAACATTCCATTGTTTCCAATGACAAATTGTGAACTGTGAAATGGACACGGATGCACATAATATTATTATGTACTTCTATATATAGCCACTTGTTTAGAGTATGATAGTTTGTAAATAAGATGTTGTTTTATTTCATGCTAGCCTGTGTTAATGGATTCATAGGGTAGGTGATGATGAATACCTGTTAGGTTTTAGCTCATTATATAATAACACATTTTTGATAGACTTAATGAGCAAAGGGGCGTAACTCTTAGGAAAGAAAAAAATTATAACCTGTAGGAATTTAATATTTCCATTATTTTATAGAAATATTCAAAATCACTAATATGGGAGGGCAAAGTAATGTTTTCAGATGGAATTTTCAATTTAAAAAATTTAGACTCGTAAAGGAAATTGAGAAATATTTAAAACTGATATTGAAAATAGGAAAGTTAAAACAAAGTATTCTAATTTTGATTGTTAACAGGTAAATAATTAGGAAAGTCGACGACCTTCAGTGCATATAGTGGAGAAGTAAAAATCTAAGACACACACTGTTTGTATGTGATCAAAACACTGCTCACTCGTTAACCAAACAGAACTAGATTATTAATGATTTAATAGATGATTTAATCGATGATTTTTCTACTTGATTTGGTGGTGGCTTCAAGATATTAAATAAATGAAATTTAAAAAACAACGCAAACTGAGAAATGCCCTGTATTTACCTGCGTCAGCTGTTGAACTGTATGTAGGATAATTCATTATTATTTGAGTTTTTATTTTGGAGTGAATGAATGAGACTTTTTTTCGTAGTGATTGCTTATTGACAAATTTATTTTCCGTCTTCTTTCATGTTGTATTAATTTTGATTTTGGAAGCTTGTGTTAATTTTATTCCTCTTCACGTCTCTAAGGGTTGATTTTCCATTGATGTACTGATTTCACACTTTTAAAAAAATCATAATCTCTTAATAGGTTTTCTTTTTTTTCGTGCTTATTCATTTGCAAATGAATAAGACATTATTAAGTTTTTTTTGGCATGTAATATGTAATATTTTTTGTTAAGCAATTGATTTTTTAATTACTACATTTTAATTAACATTTAGTAACCCCCACAAGTAATTAACTGTTTCTGGAATTAACACATTAAATTAATTAGATAGCCCTTTTCAAAAAAGGTGCTTTCAAAGCTTTACGTATAAGACCAGATGTCTTTCAAGCATTTTGGTATTTTTGGTATATATATTTACTAGTTTTTTGTTTTCGTTTTATACAAGAAATCAAATTTTTGTTGTATTTTTAGAAGCAATATTTTGCACAATCAGGACGCAATCAATAACATGAGTAGAAACATACACATGTACATTATATTCTGACTATATCTTTTCATATGGATTTGGACAAGTGTCCTAGGAATGGAAAAAAAAATGGGGGAATGGAGGGTGGGGATAGTCATGGTTGGGCGCATATTTAGAGTTCTTTAAAAAATGTGATTAATGGCTTAAATATTGATTGATAGAAAAAAACATTATGAAAGGTTACACATCTATAATAGATCCTTCTATAGGAAATTGAGGAGAAAAGGTGTGTTACATACACTTACAAGAAGTTTTAATATGATAGAGAAAAGATTGTAAGCAAAAATTTTGGAATGCAGTTTATGAATGATAAGTTTAAGTGAAAAGAACCTATTTGATGATGACTATACCTAGTATTGTCCTTCAGGCTGATTTGTCTGGGGTTGCTTCCCCTTGGAAGCGATGCCTATGTTGGTATAGGTTTTAATGTATCTAGCTATTGCAGGTGCTGTGCCTAAGATCCGCAGAACCCTGGACAGCGTAAGGACACACCCCTATACTAGGGTAGCCCTTCCATAATTTAGTAGGAAGGTTAGTCCCGTCTCTCTTCTATTTTCTCCTTCTTGTGATACAGTCTCCCGGTTACAAATTTACGCTTATCGAGAAGAATTCTCGATTATAATTAAAATTTTCGTTTGATAACACTTTATCCACTTGTTTTTCAGTTCTAACTTGAATGGTTTGTAAATGTACGTATTTTGAGAAACCTCGAGGCTGTATCAGGGCTTTTCCTTTGTTTGATTTGACCCTTGATTATTTAAGTAAGGTCTGGGAACGTCCTAATTTGAATGAGAGATCTAATAAATGTTTCTCAATCATTGTGGTCCTTGAGATAAAAATCTATCTCAACTAAAATTAATTGTATAGCACAAATAATTTACTAAAATTTGCCAATTTTGAGCTTGTCTTGATTAATTAATTAACTCATTTAACCTTTAATAAGTGGAAGTGTGATATAAAAAGCTCGCCATTAAACATATCATTGTTTCGAGATATTTTGAGATAAAATTGTACAAGATTGGCTATGACCAGGGAAATGCAAATGTCAAAGACCTCAACAATTTTTTTTTTATTTATATATTTGAAAAGTGTTCACATACAAGTTGTGCAATAAAAGAGCATTTTTGATCAGTGTATAAATGTTGGTCTTGTTAATTGTAACCTAATATGTTCCTTTTAGTGCTATTTAAACTTCATTGGATGAACTAACCCTCCAAAAAAACTTATTCTTTTAAAGATTTTTATTTCTCACTTTTGATGCCATGGTGGTGTTTTGGGAGTAAATAACCAACTGTCTGAAAAAAATAACCCCTTGTTGCTAACAATTATAATAAGAGAGCATTTTCCTGGTAATAGTCAAGACTTGGGAATATCATAGGAAGATTTCGTGTGCAGTCAACCCTCAGTAGCTCTAACTTACAAGTCGGACAAAAATCTCAAAAACATCTTGAGAGCTGAGGATGAGATTTTAGACATTGGGATAGGAACAGCCAATTTATTTCAACATATCCAAAGAATTAGACATATCGGGTTTATAGAGATATATAAGTTCGACATTGATTAACAATTTTTATGTAGAGTGATCTTTCATTCAAATAAGAGTCCAGACCATCCCAAATGTTTGTGGGGTATCATTTATATCATTTATGATCCATTTTTTCTTGTAGGTCATTTTATTGTAGGGTTTGAATAGATATTGTGTGATGCAATTTTTAAATGCGATGATATGTCATGAAATATTTTGTCCATAATACTTTTATTACAGGTGTAGAAAAACAACTATATTTGTTCATTTGAAATGAATCGGGATTTTTTTTTTTATGTAGTTATGTATAAGTGCAGGGATAGAGAGATGCCCAATCTTATTTATGATAGTCCCATATTTCGTATGAAAATGTGATGCCAAAGCCGAAATACAAAGCATAATATTGTATTGCGATGAACAATCATTCCATAATTTATTTGTATATCTCCAGCGTACTATCTCAGGCAAGTTTTGGAGGGTTTTGTAAAGTGCTGCAATTCATAGAAAACATTTTTTTGTTGACTTTTGCCTCCTGCTTATTTGTTATGTCTTAGTTTGGGTTTATAAAGCCCAATATCGTTAGTGCTAGATTATGATTTTTTTTTTTTTTGTGCTTGATAAATATTTATTTGTAAGAAATGCCAAAACGTTGCAATTGATGCTGAAAAAGAAGGTTTCTATATAAACATTGAACGAAAAGGACAGTCCGCAATGATATTTATTATTGATCGGTTAGAATGTCAAAAGATTATTTATTTCATAGTGTCAATTATTGTTTTATTTATAATGTTCGAAAATAAAATGAACCTTTCAGAAGTTTTTGTTCCGAGTTCTTCTACACCAGTTTACAATTCAGAGGTCATTGACAATGCATTGAAAAATGCTCACTACAATGTATTGAGGATTGCAAGTGACAAAAAGTGAAAAATAAAAAAAAAATTTTCATGACTGCTTAAGATTTTTCTGGAACAAATGTTGCTATAGCCAACTTTAATCTTTTCTTTGCTTGGGCTTCAGGGATAGCAAAAGACACTTGGTAGTTAAAATTTGTGTGGTGTAAAAATGTAAAAACGCAGCATAAGAACAATTGTGTTTCTTTGGTGTGAGTAGATGATGTCCGTGAGCAATGGAGCAGAATTTGCAGGGGTAGTGTAATCCCCCACCCTCTAACATGGTCCTCCCCCCAATAATAGATAATACAATGTGACCTGGGCTCTCAATAATGGTACAGTGACGGCTTAAACGCACTCGTGGCATCTCTCATTATCATGTACTCTTGGATTATCAGTAGATCGCACTTTGTAGCCTCTTCAACTCTCGTTATTATTAATTACTGTTTATTAGGCTTTGTATCATATGTATCATACAGACTAATACAGCCAGTTACTAACCAAGCAGATCTAAGTCGTGCAGTAACCAGCCATAATTGTAACACTAAATGGACCTCCAAAGCAAAAAGAGTTCTAAAGCCTCTTTCTTTGGGCTTTCCTGGAAGAAAATAAAGACATTTTCTCTCCTTGAAGTTCAATCATGTGAATCTCACTTCATCTTTGTTATATTCTAAAAGTATTGCAATTTGCTTAACTCTGTGTTCTTACTGCTTTAGATCTAAAAAATAAACATTTAAAATTATAAAGGCAACTAAAAATGTTTTTATAACTTTTTCCTGTTTGTAACTTTAATTGCAAAGTAGCATGATATAATATTCAGTAATGTTAACCAATCTTTTAATTGCATGTCAGAAAAAGAGTTCTTTGACCAAATGTGCACACTTTAATCTGCTGTGACTAGTAATGGCTGTTTTTCACCCATATGGTTTACAAGATGATAATATATCTAAAATACTTGAGTATGAGAATGATGCAATATATGGTAGCAGTATGAACTAACATTTTTTTCTTTTCTTTTTTTATTTTCACCTAACTCTCAGCTGTGCCTACGAAACTAACTCAAACCCACCAGAACACTTGAAAAAGAACAAAGACCTACAAAAAAAACACTTTGGATCAGGGGCCTACTGAAGGCAGCAGCGCACGGCACCTAACATTGTCGTCCATGAAGTTCTACTCACAATAAAACAAAGCTGACATCTTGGTGTGTGGGAATTATCCAACAAAAAAAAATATTGCTGGATTTTATACAAAGGCTGCCTTCCTAGCAAAACTGCAACCACTAACATGCCTTATATTTATAAAATTATATATATATCTATATATGTTCTGGCAGAAAATTTTTTTGACTTCATTTGGATCATTGAGAAAGTGTGAGTTGTGTTTATTTTTTAAAACTAAAGGTCTAATTTTGAAAATGGATCAAAGTGTTTTTGAACACTTATTTTGTGAAATTGAGGTTGAAATGAGGTCAACTGAGAACCGTCCTTGTGCCAATAATAAAAATCATGTAGAAAAAAACTAAGTGCCTGACAATTTATACTCTTCAGAACTAATGTAGACTAACATTGTTTATGTATCTTTTTTTGTTGTTAATGAATGTTCATTGGTGTGCAACAAGGAATATGCTATGTCATTTATTTTTTTCATTATTGAAAATTAACTTTTTTTTTACATGCCTTTCACATCAAGAATTTAGATGAGATTAACAGTTTGTATTATACATATAAAACACTGTCTGTAAAGAATAATTTATACCTCCCAATCTGTTTTCACAATTTGTACTATCATACATACTCTTAACTCTCAGTATAGAACAAAATTAAGTGTGGCTAGCATTAATGACAGGTATACAAGTACTTAACAATTTGTGCTGATGAAGAATCTTGGAAATATATCTTGCAAGAAAAGGCCCTAGACTTATCAATATTCATACATTGATATTATATTTTATTGATATCTGAGTTTATATTATATGTTTTGTAAGCATAATGTTTTAAGTTTTAATGAACAAATGAGCTTAAAATCAAATTATTTTTTTTTTCAATGAGGCTATCATGGTAAGATACTGATAATGCTATATATTTTGTCTGAAGATGCATTTCCAAGGTTTCGTTAGTTGATATGGTAGAATTGTAGCACCTTTTTGCATATTTAAAAAATGCTGAGATTTAATTTTCTGCACAGTCTTGGGTGAAGGATCCATTATTTTTTTTTTGTTGGTGGATCTCTCACTCTTCTGTTGCTAAGAGCCTTTAAAGCTTTTGTGCGAGTGATTTGGTGTCCATTGCCTTATTTACTAGTAAGAATTCTCAGACCAAATTCTTTCACTTTTTCTGTTAGTGTGTGCGAGTTTTCCCTGTGTTTAACATATCATGTTCATCGAGAACAGACTTATTTTGTAAGTATTACTATATTTTTGTGCACTTGTTATTTTTTGCCAAACATGGACAGCGTTCATATCACCTTTATAATTTTGCATTTTGAATTATTTTTGTACCTACATCACTTGTTAAATATCCCCAACACGGATACTGCGGCCAATTTTACTTAAAAATGATGCGTTCACAAAACACAGGGAAGAAAAATTAAGAAATTTTTGTACAAAACTCGAAAACCTCTTTTTGCACTGTACATATTTTTGTAGATACTAATTGTTGATGATTATATTATAATAGTAGCTATGCAGCATTTTCTCAAACTCCCTCTAAATTGTACGTGGTTTTAGGAGAGCAATGAAAGGCACTTTTGTATTCTAATATTAACCATATTTGTAACAGTGGTTGTGTCATGTCTGGGTGATTTGGACATGTTTGTTTTTTCTTCCATTAGACAGTAGTAATTTTCATGCCAGAATGCCAGAAAAGGTACTTTAATCAGTCATGTAACAACTGATCAATCTTTTGGAGAGGCAGGTTCTTTTTTTTCTTTCTTTTTTTTTTACCAAAATCATCTTGTTTTGAGTTGCTGTGAAATTTAGGCCTAACTTTTTGTGCTTTGGAATTCAAAAGTAGTTAAAATTTCCCCCCTCCAAGTCACCAAAAAGCAGCATGTGTAAAGTTTGACGAAAAGCTATGGGTAGACTGTGTTTAGAATTTAATCATTGAAAAAACTTTTTCAGATTGATCCATAATTTGTACTTGCACTATACAAAAAGCAAACTTGATGTATTTTCAATAATCTTTTTTTTAGTCATAATGGGTCATTTTTATGCTCAGTGTAAGTCATTTTAAGCTCTCAGAAGCTCTCAGAAAATTTTCTTATCATAGTAGATTAATCATTTTGGTTGAATCTCATGGGAAATGCATAGTACATCTATCCAGATTATTATTATTTTTGAAAATTTCAGTCTCCAAGAAATTTCAAATTATTTTTTTTGGAGTTAAATGTGAAGGAAGTGATAATAGATATGCTTAGAAAAATCATTTAAAACTTATTTTGATGATTTTGCTGCTTGTTAAGATCTGAAACACTTGGTTTTGAAAATGAAGTAATGTATATAGGTTTGTTTATAACACACTGTTGGCTATTCAGATTTTTATGTTTACCAATCATGGTGCATCAGCATAATATTCTGTTGTTGCAATCTCGAAGAAGTTTTTTGTTTTTCATACTCTTCACTTCTTGATGGTAAAAATTTCCATGAAAAAAGATCATTTAAATATATTTTTGGAAAGTCTGCAATATTTATTTTACCTCTTGTGAACTCAACAGAAAACTTCTTCCCACCAAAGCAATAATTAACAATGTATTGTCCATTACTGCTGCTGTTTAATATGGATAGTTCCGCATGATTCGCCTGTAGTTGTTAGAAATTTTCTCACAAGGTACTTGATGAATCTCAAATTCTTATCAACTCATCCCTCATTTACCCACTAACTCGAGCTTCCCCACCAAAACTGTTATTGGAAATACTCCCATATAGTGAGATTGACTACGTGTATGCTTCGGTAAGTTTTCTTCCTATATTCTGTATAATCCTTCACTGTTATATTGTATGATAGATTCCAAGTCTTTTGCCTATAGTATAAACACATATAAACGGCGAATTAACCTAACTGCTACTTAAATTGCATTTGTTGTCTTTTTGCATATTATTGTACTATATTTTTTTTTCTGTTCACTAGTAATAAAGGTTTGAAAAAGTAATCATCTTTGCAGTTGATACTAACCACTGGATATGAATCTTTATTTTAACACTGCATCGTTTCGTTACTAAATATAACCATTTATATACTTTGCTGTTGTGTTTCTGTTACTATAGTAACAATGCATGCAAAGCTCATTGGTGGAGTATAGTTCGTCCAAAGAAATCTGGACCCAATCAAAAAAAAGGATTCACGGTGGGTCAAGGGTCAGCAGATTTAAAAGGACGAGATAGTAAGCCTGATTAAACTAATGCCTATATTACAAATTGATTTTGGATACACATTTTAAATTCTTTAGTAACAATAGCAGCATCTTCTGAACGTGTTAAACACCCATGTAGACACAAAAAAATCAACAAAAAACAAAAAAAAATACAAACTTGTATTTAGAATGAAAAATTGGGTTAACTTTTTAAACCTTTTTTTTTTCATGTATTCCAGAAATATTACTTCCTTGGCATGATTTAACACTAATTCATAACTTTACATATATTGACGTTTCTTTGTTAGTTTTTATGGCTTAATACTCAACTTCAGTATTTAATCTACATAGTGTTAATCCTCACGATAAACTAAACTTTTACTGAAAAGAATACATTACACTTTAAACCACGAGTGCCTTATGGGGTATAGATATGATACAAAGCAACGTGCCAAAGACTCAATCTGCTATCAATACTACAGCCAACCAACGAACATTTTCAGGGAGCTTGTATTTCTGTGATAAACGATTGTCGTATTAAGGTCCCAACGAAAAAAGTAACCCATTTATACTGATCAATCATGTTTTAATTGTTGATGGATCAACACGTTCTTGCCGGGAAAACGGCTTAAGTTATTGAATATTCGTATCAATTTTTTTTAATTAAATTGAGATCACGTGACTCTGGAAAGCACGTGACCTCATGCTATCCATGACAAAAGTTTTCAGTATTGCTTTTTAAATCCACTTTATTATATTTTGTTACTTATTATATAAATCATGGTGTCAGTTCATAGGACAGTGTAGCATATCTTTCATTTGATTGGCTGTGCCCTTCATAATCTTGCGAATGGATGGAACGAAAGGTTAATCAAGTAAAGTTTTTCATTGGCCGGATTTATAATCATGTTTCATTGGTTGATGACGGTGTACAATCATGGAGAGAGGAATCTCTGTATAAATATGTTTATATACATTTGGTCATTGAAGTTTGACCTATTTATGCCAATGGACTCGTACAAGGAGTTTTATTTTGAAATATTAAAATCATTATGTATTCATTTTATTGTTTGTTTCTTTTGTATTGCTTTGTGCGGAAGATATGAAAAATGTTATCAATAATAGGATGAGATTAAACTGGTCCTATTAGCCAGTAACGGCAGTCACTCCACAAGAAGTGGGAATTAAAAATGCTGAAGAAGTATGAAATAGAAATCCTGTTTTGGACCCTTGAATTTTACAATTTGACTATATCATGACTTATTTGGTCCTAGTGCATCTGACCCAGAGTTTAAAATAAACTTTTCTGAAAATTTTTCGTTTTTAGTTCATTTTTTAGATTTTACATTTTCTTAGATCTTCAATACCATTTTTAGGTCACCGAAGTCACACAGGTGGCATATTGCCAAATATATCGTGCGTAAGTCGTAAACTATTGAACATTTTCAGCTTCTCTGAAATGACTGAACCAATGTCGACTAATTTTGGTTTGTATCATTAATGGGCAAAGGTGAACATAAATTGTGAATTTCATGGTTCCCGCCTCCCTGACGAGTGGGGCAAAAACCATAAAAATGCTATCTACAAAACTCCTTTTCACTACTGGACATGAAGTAGTCAAACTGTTGGATGATTATAATGTGCATTGAGCCCTCTATCACAATTGTGAAATTTATGCATGACCCAACGGTTGGGATTCTGGCGTAAGGGCGTGGCTCTTGTCTTGATCATATAGTGAAAAAGCATTAATTCTTTAAAAATCTTCTTTCCCCCTATTTATTTCGCCGACAATCTAAGTGCATGGTTATGATGAGCAAGGTTGTCTTTTCTAGAAATGTGAAATTCATGGCCCCAGTGTAAGGGGTTTTGGTGTTATGGCGTAGATCATCTATATAGAGTGAAATGCATACATTATTTAAATGTCCTTTTTCTCTCCCCTGTAGATTTAGCAGACAAACTAGCATGCTTATGATGACCAAGGGTGTCTCTGCCAATTCTGTGATCAAGCCCCCGAGTCAGGTGTCCTATTGTTATGGTTGAGCTCGATTGATTATATAGTGAAAATGCATTAATTTTGAAACGTCCTCTCACCCTAGCAGTAGATTAAGCAGACAAACTAAGAGCATGGTTACGATAAGCAAGAGCGATTCTAACTAAATCTTGCAATTCGTCGCCCGAGGGTCAGTGGTTCCAATGTTAGAGTGGGGCTCTAGTGATCGTTTAGTGGAAATATATTCATTGAAAATCTCAACATCTGGGTATTTAGCAGACAAATGCATAGTTGTGATGAGCAACTGGTGTGCCTCAACCTAAATTATGAAATTTATGGCCCCAGGGGTCAGGTACTCTGGTGTTAGGGCGTGGCTCTACTGATCATGTAGTGAAAATGCATAAGGCCATTCGAAGTTTTTTCTATGTTTAGCGTCCACCCATCTTTTAAAAACCTACCAACCTATTTTCGCCAAAAAAGAAAAAAACACACACACAGACCAACAAAGTAAAACACAGACTTTATAGTCAGAAAAATGACGTCATTCAAAGGATTTGTTTTCATAAATTCATTTTTCTCATACAAAGATCTATACTTCAGCAAAATCAGGATATTAAATGCTTGAAATATACGGCTAATTTTTGACATATTGCAGACAGATCATTACAGAAAGTGACAGAATTAAAAGTTTTTGACCAGAAAATCAATTTCAAGTATCCCGATTTGTTTGTTTTTTTTCTGATATTTGGTGTCAAAAACCAAGGCGCACGCAGACGTTAAACATAGAAAAAAACTTGGAATGGCCTTAATATTGTGAGAATCTTGGCGTTTAGCTCTAAACCGAGGAATAAAGTTGTAATGAGCAGGTTTTGTTAAATTGCTGTTGTGAAACTCGTATAACCAATGGGTTACATGTAGGAGTTCTGAGGCTAGGACAGGGCTCCAGTGATTATGTAGCTAATTTTTTTCTCAAGTCCGAAAGTTATTTATCTTTGATAATTCACCTTTGATAATAAATAACAATGGTGACCATTAAGGCCCCTGCATGGGTCTCTTGTTAATATTACTTGACAAACAGCATTTGTGAAGGACGCTCACTTAAAGTCCTGAGGGAAGATAACTAGGAAGCAATAGAAGTGGGATAGGTTATATCCAGAACCAGAGATAAGATAAACCAGACTTTAAGTACTAAGAGTTTGATATACACTACAAATCCATCCTAGGCGGAGCTAGCAGAATTTAACAAGATTAAGGAGGCTGGGGGGTCAACAAATTAACCACAAGTTAACCACCAGATTTAACTAAATTTTTTAGATATGATATCTTAAGCTGTCAACTATCATTTGGCAAAGAAAAATTTCAAAAATTTTAGTTTTAAAATTTGATCATTTTCTACATCTTCATATGGAGCTCTTCTTCTAAAGGAGATCAATATAGTCTAAAAATGGCCACAACCCCCCAGCCTCTTTAATGGAAGAAAATTTCTGTCCCCATACATGTGGAAAGCTGTGAATGGTGAAAATAACATTCAAGTTATTATAGCCCCCGCGACGGAGGTGGAGTTGTCACACAAAAGAGAATCAAAAGTTTTACATAGACAACTTATAGGTATATAGAGATCCCCGTTTTCTGTATGGTGTCTTTTCTATGGAGATCAGATATACATTTGTTTGAGTTGCAATTTGTGCAAGTAATGGGTAATTGGGTCAGGATGGTCGCTGACACTATTCAGTTCACAGATTTTAATATAAATGTTTAGAGAATTGGAAAGTCTATGTTCTTGTTCAACTGAAAGATTTTACCGATAAAGAAATACAAGTGTATTTTTCCTTAGCCCACCAATTTGTCGAAACGGTGTCA
The DNA here is from genome assembly GCF_033153115.1 of Saccostrea echinata. Classification (NCBI taxonomy): domain Eukaryota; kingdom Metazoa; phylum Mollusca; class Bivalvia; order Ostreida; family Ostreidae; genus Saccostrea; species Saccostrea echinata. The sequence goes on from NW_026889787.1 coordinate 2,480,866, forward strand.
AATATACATTGCATTCATAAGATGTCTTTGAACAAAAAATATAAAGTATTTCATTTTGTTTTCTAACAAATTAAAAAAATATGTAATGCATATATTTCGACACATGCGTTAAAATTGGCAGGCGCGGATCCAGAAATTGAAGTTAGAGGGGACGCAAAAAGCAGGCAGGGGCCTGTCTCTAGGCAGCCCCCAGTGTGTCCAGGGCGAAGCCCTGGTGGGGGGGCCCATGCAGGAGGACGAAGCTCCCAGATTCCAGAAATGTTGTCAGGTAAAAATGAGGTCTATCGAGTAGATATTTTTTACATTTTCTAACTATGATTTACGTTATCTTTGACAATTTCGGGGGGGGGGGGGAGGGCGCTGTTGCACCCCCTTAAATCCGTCACTGATTGGTAATAGCGAACTACTAATATGTCCGTATTATGCTTTTTAATGAAATCCTTTTTAAAAAATGATTGCATTTCTGCGTTATAAAACATTTCTGACTGAGATTTAAGTTATTATGGTAAACGACTGTAAAAATTGACTTTATCAAGGAAATCATTAATTTCGACACATGCTTCTACGTGTTTGATTTTTTATCTTGTATTACGCAAGCATGTTTATAAACAAAAACGTCTACAATGTACAAAGAACTACAATGTAGTAAGATCCCCATTGATACCCGATGAAAATTGCGGAAACATCAAACACTGTTCTTAATCAATTTTTTATATACTAGTACTCGAAATTACTGTAAAAAAATGTGTTATATGCTCATCAGCTCAGTTCTCCTTTTCGTTCTATGTATGGCGGGAATAAGATGTTGCCAAACTGCATTTTAAACAGCTGATTTTCTTTCCCTTTCACCAACGAGATCTGGGGTTTTAATTGTTGTAATTGTCATAAACATCATAATTTTGGATAAGAAGAAAATGTGCATATTTGTGAGCCAAGTATTGTCAAATTTGTAAAGTCACAGAACATATTTTAGCAAAGGGAGGCCATGACTATAGTAGTCCCTGTATCTGCTGTGTTCCGAGTTCATATCTTTCGAAAAAAATGTTTCCGTGCAACTGTGGAACAATACTCCTTATAAAGGAAATGATCATAAGCCTAATACCTAGACGTATACATTTAGTTACAAGGTTGTTTTTTTTTTTCGAATAAAATTTATCACAGAAGTGTACATTACAGTTGAGAGGCGTCTGTATGGATCATTCAAAAAGCTCCAGACATTTGTTACGAGTGGTATTATTACAAAACCATGTCTTTGTCGACGCATAAATGACAAATTTTACATTAGAAATGTACGAAGCATGTGCAGTATTATATTTCAGCTTATGCAAATGTTTTATGAGAGGAACTTTGTATAATGTTTAATACAAAATTCTACAAGGTTACACTCTGCTATGTAATAAAAAAGTTGTTTGGAAACATTTTCAGTAAATATGCTTAGCGTTTAGCTTCTGATTGGTGCACATATAGTGGCCTTTCCTTATGCTTTTTCATTCAACCGAGGACCAATCCAGGATCGATCATCTCGCCATTTGTGAGATTTTGTTGTGTCACCTAATATTTTAAGTGACTGTCCACTTGCAGTAGACGGGATCTTTTCAAGCAAGGATATGAAAGGGTCGGGGAAAGACGATTTGGATTCCTTCATCTTCTCTTCCCACTCATGTTGCAGTGTTAAGAGAAGATTTTTTAAGAACATCGATTCTTTGAATTCATTTTCCCACTCTTTTTTTAGAGTTGATCGTAAATTTTCAATATTTGAAAAATGTGTTTCATATTCGTCTTTGAGAAGTTCCCACACGCCCTTCCATTCCTCTTTATGCACGTCTTGGTCAATAACAGCCCAGGTATTTGGGTACTTAACAAGTCCAAGTTTCCACTGTGAAATGGAATCAACTTCTGCTGGCCCACCGCGTTTAACAATTTTCTTTTCTACTTTGTAGTCTACATCTTCCTGAAATTTGCCTCTACTTTTGTCATTACTTTTCTCAGCATCAAGACGAGCTCCAAAACACCAGCTGGCCATTCCGGATCCCCCTGCATGAAGTGCCTCTTTACAAAGCTTAATTGAGTCTCCCTTGGTCATAGTAGATTCGCTTCGACAGACGACAGACCTCGTGTAGCATCCACCAAAGTGATAGGTTCCCGCGAAATAATGGGAACCAAAGTTTTCAAAAAACTCCCTGCAGAGATTAGAGTTATTTTCTCCGGAGAGCTTCTCCTCCAGCCTTTTTAGTTCTTCTAGAGCATTGCACGAGATAAAATGAGGCACGTTCTCTAGACAAAATGAAGCAATCGGAACATAAACGGTTTCTTTGATTTCAGTATACCCTTTGTGGGATTCACCTCTTCTGGTTTCATCATTAGTTTTCTTTATGGAGTAACTAATGTCTCCAGTAAAGGTTCCGATCAATCCGCCAGAAGCAGCTGCACTCAATCCCCAGTGATGCACAACGTGATCATAGAATGCGGATTTCTCTTCGTTGAAAAACTCTTCATACGTAAATGTCTCCGCAATTCTAGGGGCCAAAATCTCTACATTGTCAGGGATGGTGATCAGTTGTTTCCGTTGCACAACTCGCTTCCAGGCATTTTCATGGATATAATATCCTCCTAATATCCGACCAGAAGATATTTTGCTTACTATTTCTGAAGATGACAGTTTTTCGCGAACAGCAATCTCGGTTATTAAAAACTCCGTTTTCGTCAGTTCTTTGTGCAGGTCTCTCTGTCCTGGAGGAGTTTCTAAATTGATCTTCATCCTAGCCACCCTGTCCTCTTCTTCGGTGATTTTTTCAATTTTATTTAGTAAAACCTTGACGTGATTATCAGTTTTCTCCATCTCTTTCTGCCTTTCTTCTCTGGTTGTTTCAAATATTGCTGGAAAACAGGATATTAAGGCATTTTCCTCCCACCGGTACCTTTTCATGTGATTTAGCTGATTAAAATCTTTTCTACTAGCATGTTTTAGTTGTTTTCCATTTGTAATGCCAACGTCTTTGAACCTTTTCATCCAGAAGTCTTGGTCCAGACCATTGTCAGCCAAAATCTCACTCAAATCATACTCTTCCATAGTCTCTTTCTTCATCACTTTTTCTTCAGACATATTATAAACACTAACTTTTACGAGTTCTTTTCATCAGATTACTAGAATATTGCACTCTGTGAAATTATTTAATAATCATACATTTATTCCACTACTATAGCTAGCTAGGTGTTGCTGTAAGTTTACGTAGAAACACTTTGTATTCAATATTTCTGGCAAAGAACACAGATCAAGTGCACTACTTTTTCAACTCTATCGACCTTGGAATGTTATAAATGATCGAAGGATGAAATGTTTATTTCTTGACCAAATGTGCAGTTACTGAAGTAAAAAAAGAGCTACGTACTGTCATTTTCACCAAATCATCTTCACATTCAGCTCTCGATAGAAAATTTTTGAACTGGGTTAATATATGAACCAGAGAAGAACAGTGGTACCTTAAGTAAATGGGGTTAGAATCCATATACAATCATAATAATTCTTTTCATCAGGAATTTCCAACGAGATTTGTAAAAACGTCACATGCTTTATAATGTACTTAAAACATCGCAAATGTTTATGCTTTTTCAAAATGCATTCTCTTTCCGGATACAGATTTTAAGTGCAAGAAAAAGCACTTGTCCCTCCTTTTTAAAATAATTGTTAATTGTGAGTCACCACCAGTCACTTTGATAATACTTTCGGAAATGCAACTTTACTCGTTTGGATCTTTTGTTCATAATAATAATTCATCATGAAATTCGTTTATTTGCAGGTTTGAGACAGAAAACCATTGTTAGATTATTAATAGTTTTCGTTGTCCTTTTTTTTTTTTATAAATGCCACATTATGAAGCTAGGCATTTTCGTCTGAATGATCCATAGACATGAATTGGTTTACATCATCACGACTCCGCTAACTATCTCCAACGTAATGATTTTACATTCCGATGTAATGTGCAAAAAGTGAAGAAAAAAAACTGTTTCCTTTGGCTATACTGCAGCAAACTAATATTTTATTCAACCCATACTGGTTAAAAAGCAATTATAAGTTTTTATCGATAAAGGCCTGAATTGTCTCTGTTGCTTCTGAGTTCAGGGAGCAAATGTAACAGTCACCCTCGCCGTAGATAATATTAGTAAAGTCTTGGAAGCAGTCATCAGGATTATGTTTTAGCACTGGCCCAGGAGAGGTTCCCTGTCTGCAGTTGTGGATCACAACAAGCATACAATTACAACCTAAAGAAACAAAACATGCGCTTTGTTCAAGGATAAAGGCTTTAAAATACAACGAATGCTATTTATCAATGTCTGATTATTATACGTATGTAGTATGTGTATGTAGTTATGTGGTCGTCTTACGTTTTGGTGTTATCTTCACAATAGCTGAAATGTCATCCATTAGACGAGACAGTGTGAAGCAGAGGATGAGGCAGGTGGACCCTTCCTCTACAGGGTCTTCTCCTGTCACCCAAATAGGCTCGATCCCTACAAGGTACTTCTCCATGAAAGCTGAAAACGCTTTTCTTGACAAAGGTGCCGAGAATCTAATGTAAATGCTTTTTTTGTTAGAACGAGCCCATGTTGATTGAAATGTAAGACCAGCCGATTCATTTTCATTCTTAATTGAAACTCTTTCCTCTCGGATATCATCGGATTGTTTTCGTCTTTCACTGTTGCAGTTTGTAATGCCTAAATAGAAAGGTACAAGTAGTCTCAACACATTTAAACCTACATTTACATCTCATATTTGGAAGGAACAAAATTACTTTTGAGGAAAACAGCAATAATGAAAGTCTTATATGATAAAATTAAAGTCATTCAGGCAATAAATAATAATTTATTTTTTTTAAATGTGAAATACCCGAAATACGATATTTTTAAAGAGTTCAGTGATGTTCTTAAAGATCGAAGCATCAGGAATTATCAAAATAGATGTTGTTCTCAAGCTATTCTTCTCTAAAATGTTTGTTCAGAATTGTTAGTCTGAATATTTTATGAAATAATGACATTGTATAAAAATAATTGTTGTAAAAATTACTACTTTAGTATGCTTAAATGCAAACCACTAGACACATAGTCAAGGTTACGATATTTTTATTTGAAACTATCGTAAACTTTCTTACCAAAGGTATTTTTGTCGCTTCTACTATAATCTGAAACAGGAAAAAATGAGTATTTTATTGTATTATTATAAGTTTGACATACATGTATAAATAAGTATGTAACACACATGTAAATAAGAAAAATTGTTCATACCCCCTGAAATAAGGCCACTGATCATCCAACATGCTCTGTATGTGCTGTCTGGAAAACTGACAACTGTAATGTATTTAATCCTCGAGTCTTCGTAACATGGAACGAATTCAAACTCTGCATTATCTCCGATCATGATAACCATGCCTAAAATGGTTAGACTTAAAATATTAAAAATTGCAATGAGTATGGCAAATATTTAATACACTGAGCATCATACATTAGAAATTTAAGATACGAATTATAGTGAAAGCAAATACTGTTCAGTGTTCACCCGTGCCAAAATCATATATTTTTAGTACTACAGTCCCTGAAAGGTTCTACTTTCCCACTTGAACGGTGAGCGCACGGTGAGCGAACGCTGATCGAACGGTGAGGAAATAGAAAAATGGAAAAGTAGAACGTTTCAGGACTGTGGTGCACTGTAATTTTGCAAAAGGTGAGAGAAACAAAATGCTAGAAAGGATTAATCATGGATATTGATTGGAAGATAGCAATTTTTTTTTTAAATTTATTGTTTTTGTTATTTGACTCACAACATCCTTATTGCAGATCATGAGGTAACCATCTTTTTATTCTTTGTATAAATCATACAAAAAATGCGGAAGGTTATTCATTGAAAGTGATATACCCTAATTGATAGTATTTCGGAATTCTTTTTTATACGGAGAATATTTACCGTCTTTTTCAGCTTTTGGTAACTGGACATTTCGTATTGACTCTACAACGTCAACATTTCCCTGCTCTGGAAAACACACAACCTTACAAAATACGATCCATATATTATCTATAGCATCTTGAGCGTTCATACAGTGCACTTTTAATTTGAGATCACGTCCTCTGTTTTCCAATTTCATATTTTCCAGCATCGAAATTGCGCTGTGCTTCCATTTCTGTACGTCTTTTGAGAAAACGACATCCACATCTATACTCTCTTCATACAAAATAAGAAGAAAAACGTCATTATTTTGTTTTACTTATTATAATATCGGAAAAAATCATTATCTTAATGATTTCTGTTTTGCTATCTACCATATGATCATATTTTCTTGTCGCAAATTATGTATGAATGAAAATAACGAAAAGTGATCGATCTCAAAAAGTCCACAAAAATACAAATTTGTGAACAAGGCATAAAGCATAGTCCTCTGAAAATTCCCCTGAAAGGTTGTTCAGGACTGGTGCCTAGTGAAGTAAGTAAGCATCCCCTATTGACAGGTAATACCCGCCATGAACCTTATGTATTGATCAAGTAGACGGAACATTCCGTAGTGAAATTGAGTATATATTTCAGCAATTATTTTTCTTAAAGGACAGACTTTGCAGAGAGGGATATCCAATTAGTTATAGTTATTTACTCTGCAAATTTAATATGTGAGAATCCATTGGTGGAAGGGGGGGGGGGGTCCGGATCCCCCTTCCCAAGCTTCCGTTGGGCTGTTTTCAGCTCTTGGAGCACTCAGTCAAATGATTATCTTCTGTATAATTCTCCAGTACTTCATTTAGATCAGGACCAGCAAGATGAAAGACTGGTAAATTACTTGTACATAGAATTCATCGAACATAAATCATAGGTATACTTGACGAAAGTTAAACTCACCCCCCCCCCCCCACACACACACACACACACAAGTGTCTGTGACACTTACATGTGAAAATAATTTATATTTTCATCTGCTCAAACACAATTCCATAAACATATAGACTATTTTATTTCAGGAAAAAAATCGAAAATTATTTTATCTAAGAACTAATATATAATCTTACCATAGCCCCAAGGCCGAGATAAAATACTGCCCATATTTAAAGAGGTGCAGAATACTCGGTTTAGGCAATCTAAAATTTAAAAAAATGCATAATTACGAAGGATAATGAACAGTTAACATTCGCTAAAACTGAAATTCAAGATCTTTGTGTTTCAGATTAAGGTCCGAGAGTGGGACTAACTTGGCCGAAGAACGTCTTCGTTATTCACTGACATCCTTTTAGCAAACTATTTAACTGATTATAATGAGCACTTAGCTTTATTTTTAAAATTGTGAAATCACCTGGGTCAAGAGTCTTTGTTCTAGGATGGGATAAATGTTAATCACTTTTGAATTATTTTTATTATTGGCAAGAAGAGAAACTGTAAGATTATAATAAGCAGAAATGTTAAAAGAATGGTCCGTAATTCCAAAGATTCAGATTTGCGTGTGAATCGGTAATATATTAAAAGTTTATTTTACATGTTAAAATATGTAGCGAGCAACAGGTATCTATGATTTCGATATAATATGAATCCTTCAACAAATTGAAATTTCGTCCCTAAGGTGAGGGCAATTTCATATATTGAAAATGCATTGAATCATTTGAAATATTTTTTTCCAGTTAGTTTATATAAAATATGGAATGCAAAATTGGACAAAAGTCCTCTTCACATTTTGTTTGATTGTTTGTTTATTTATTGTTTAAGGTCCCTCTCAAGAATTTTTCACTTATATGGAGATGCCACCACTTGCCGGTGCAGGGCTGCAAATTTATACCTATACTCGGCACTCATGGCCATTGAGCAGTGAGGGATCTTTTTCTTGCCAACACCTACTTAACACGGGACCTCAATTTAAACAGTCTAATCCGAAGGACCGGTCTCCACGTCCCGAAGTGGATTCGAACCCGCGACGTTAGGACGTAAGCTCCTTACTTCACGACTCTAATCACTGCGCCACGCGGGCGGCTCTTCATATTTAGTAAAATGTATGTGACATCTAGATTACCAGCTCCATCTAGTCCTCCTAACTCAGTTGGTCATTATAGTCCGAGAAACCCATATTTCTAAATCAAATTTCAAGGCAAAGCACTGTAGAAAAGTGTCATTCTGCTGAGCAAAAACATTTAAGGTTTTTCACTATGATGTCTAGACAGGAAATTGTATATAAAATAACAAAAAAACTTCTCAGGCACTTGAACGGATAATGAAGTGTAAAGTGCACATAACATAACATGCACATAACTGCATTTTCTAAAAATTACATGTATGAATCCTTGATAGATACTTCGTTAGAGAGAGAGGAACATCACATTTCATATAGATGAGTCTTTATAATCATGCTAATTTCATTTCTGAAAAATAAAACACTGAATAATATTAGGGAATAGCTAAACATTATTTGTCATCTTTCCGTTTTTGGATGAAACTTAAGATATCACTACATGTTTTTTTTTTTCATATTCAGTTCGTTGTCGGGAACTTTACATTGTATATGTACAATGTAGTCAATAATTACATGTGTACAGTCAATTTTGATGTAATGAATCAAACATATTTCTTCCTTTGTTATTAATGTAACATCAAATGTCTCAGATAGATGCATTACAATTAATATTATAGTTAATAATTCGCAGTAAATATAAACAGTACTATTGTAAATATAGTATTAAGGTCAAATTGAAAGTGACTGGCCACTAATGGCTCGGAACTAGATATGAAAGAGAGGATGTGTCCCACTTTTGAAGGTAACTCACGATAATTACCACTGAGGATGTTATTGTCTACCTCTACTAATTTTAAGTAGTGCAATGAGATTTTAGGAGAAAATCACGTGAATATTTAAATATCTCTTTTTTCTGATTACAAATAAAATACTCATTTTTTCTTCTTTTTTATGATTAACTTTATCAATTTCTCAAATATGAATTTTTTAAAATACTCACCTACTAAAAACACTTATTCAAATATTCAGAAATGCACATCATTCTGGTATTTCCAACATCTTATAGCGCATGCATGTTATGTTTATGTTTTTAGTCTATCGTGTCACACCAGCAACTACCATAAGAGAATACAAGGACACGGGAAGGGTAAGCGTAATACTTAAACCTTTCACCATTTTATTTAGTTGTTTTCTTATATAAGGTAGGTTTCTTTTTCTTTTTTACTTAGATCCGCCACTTCTTCTGTGAAATATTTCAGCTTCATTGAGAGAAAAATGGGAAATGGAGAAAGTCAAGGTTTGTTGCTGATTATAATTTCTAGTATATACATATAATTTAATTTTGTTTGTATTCTAACCTCTGATTGGTTAATATCCAAAAAGGAACACAAATTATTTCTGTATAACATGGTTTGGTATGGGGACACACCCCCCTGACAACCAGCTGAATCAATCCTCTCATTTCCAGTCCTCGGGATTCATGGAAAATTCCAGATTTAATGAATGTACCAAACAATAATTCGATCTTACCACGTGTAAACAAACAACAAGGCTGCTAGGCCTATGTATCAGTTTTTACCTCCCCTCGCTTCCCATCACTTCCGGTACTTCCGTTACTACGGTTGTATTATTGAGCGGCAAATTTGAACTAATATAAAGCAACAAAATTTTACACCCATAGTTATTTGATGATTTTAAAATTAAATTATAAGGAATGACTCTAATTCTTGGCCAAATTATTCGCGTATAACCTGGTTTGGGTCAGTTTACGCTGTTTTATAATCCGCTTCGCGGATTATAAAACAGCGTAAACTGACCCAAACCAGGTTCGCGGATTATAAAACAGCGTAAACTGACCCAAACCAGGTTATACGCGAATAATTTGGCCAAGAATTAGAGTCATTCCTAAAATATTTATGATTGATATATATATATATATATATATAACTCTGATTTAAGGACTAGGGAGACCAGACCATTATATATGGCTTAAGGAGACAATATACAATTTTTTTAAATTTGCTTTTTTCTAAAAAGAAATACCAGATCAAAGATCTATAGAACACCATTTAGTCGACTCTTGCTTTATTTTTTCATAATAAATGCCTCCTAAAAATATATGAAAAAAATGGTCTCCTTAATATTTTATGTTTCTCTCATATGACTTAAGGAGACCAGTGTATATTTTTTATAAATATAACTTGTGGTTTAAGTAGACCATTTTTCTTTCATAGTAATTTCACTTATTATGCATTAATTAACATATTGTTTCTAACCAGAATAGTTGCAGATGGTCATTAGTCAAGGTCAGCAGAAAGATATTTGTGCTAATGTGACTCAACATGATCAGTACAAAACTTTGAATTAAACTAAAGTCATTGCACAAGTGACTTAAATAGAGAGTAGTTGCCCCAGTGGTTAGAGCGTCTGCTCTAGAGTAGCGAAGTAAGGAGTTGATCCTTACGTCGCAGGTTCAAATCCCACTGTGGGATGGGGAGACCGGTCCTTCAGATGAGACCGTATAAATCGAGGTCCTGTGTCGCAGTAGGTGCTGGCACGAAAAAAATCCCTCGATGCTCAATGGCCGTAAGTGCCGATATAGGACAAAATTTGCAGATCTCCACCGGCATGTGGTGGTGTCTCCATTTGAGTGAAAAAATCTTGAGGGGAATGTTAAACAATATACAATCAATCAATATATAGAGAGTATAAGCCCAGAGTAGCTTGTTCTGATATCCACATTTAACTCTCAATGCTGTCGCCCACGTGGTGCAGTGGAAAGAGCCAATGCTCTAGAGTCGTGGAGTTAGTTGATCCTTTTCTCACATGTTTGAATCCCACTGTGGGACGTAGAGACTGGTCCTTCGTACAAACAGAGGTCCAGTGTCGCAGTAGATGCTGGCATGAAAAAGATCCCTCACTGCCCATTGGCCCTGAGTGACGAGCATAGCTCATTTGCAGCTCTCCATCGGCAAGTGTTGGCATCTCCATATGAGTGAAAAATTCTCCAGAGGGACGTTAAACAACAAACAAACTCTCAATGCCCAAAACAGTTTAACCTAAAAGTGAATGCAGACATAGATTATTCTTTAGACCAAGTATAGTATACTCCATATTGTTTTGTTGAGGACACAAAGTTCACAGTGGACATCAAGTAGTTTTTCCTGCTATTTATACCAAGCTTCTTTTAAACCATATAGTCACTGAGTGCATTCGCTTTCCAACTAATTGATGAAGTTCTGACCTATGCCTATATTTGTTTAAATTCTTTCTGATTTAAGAATACATTTGACCAGTTGAAACCAAGAGTACATGTACTACATAAAATTTCAAGGTTGTGATTAAGATTCAGTAAAAGTTAAGCCCCATCCAGTATAGCAATATGTGGATGCCATGTTCAATATACATATTTGCTATCATTAAACTTGCAGAGACCATGAATCAAAATAATTCAAATGCTTAAAAATCATTTTATTTTTACTGCTAGTCAAAATACAGTCACTCAAGCATATCCTTTGTTAATTTGAAAAAAAAATGATAGTTTAACATTTATTATTAATACCATACCAAAGCACAAGATAGTGCACTTCTTACATAATCCAATGATTCATGCTGTGATTTTACCTATTTAGATGTTTCTTATTTACAGTTCAGTATACATGATATACCAGTACAATGTGACACTAACCTAGTATCAGTTAAATGGATCATTACTATTCTGTTTTTAAGAAGTTTGCAGGGTAAAAAGTATAATAAAATAAAAATGTTGATACATTTATTGATTGCATATGCTAAAAACTTTTATAAAATATCAAACATTGTATCATAACAGCTTTTACAAATGAATTCAATACATTCAAAGGTACAAAAATCAAATTATTTTCATCCACAGTTTTATCATATTCAGTTGAACAACAGCTACATCTATTATATAAAATGTATGGTAGTTGGCACTGATGGTATATATATCCTGAGCAAAGAAAAAACATACCTAATCAAAGAATACAAAGCTCACTTCTATAAATGTTATCTACTAGTAAGGCAAAGTCTCACTCAACAAACACTCTGGTAATGTATATCACCTGGATCCAAAATCTATGCAAGTTGGTCTGGGTTAGATTTAACTGCTCAATAACCCTGAAAATGTATGTTACATCCAGCATCAGAAGCAGGATACATCATCTATGTTTACTGATCACCAAAGAGTATATTGTTACTTTGAATGAACCTTCTCTAAAAAACTGGTCATTAATCCAGAAAATCTAAGTCAAATCAAGGATTGGTACCCTGAAACATTTACATGTACATACATCATCTTTGCAGGTTTGTTCAACATAGAGTTTATAATTACATGAGAATAGGACTGCTCAAAACACTTAATCTTGTGGAGTCCCCCATGTGGCGCAAAGGATAGAGTTTGTAATCTAGAGTCGCGAGTAAGGATTTAATCCTTAAGTCTCAGGTTCAAATCCACTGGGGATGTGGGGACCAGTCCTTCAGATTAGACCATATAAACCGAGGTCCCGCCTAGCAGTTGATGTGGGCACAAAAAAGATCCCTTACTGCTCAAGGCCCTGAGTGCAAAGTATAGGTAAAATTTTGCAGCTCTCCACCAGCAAGTAGTGGCATCTCCATATGGATGAAAAATTCTTGAGAGGGATGTTAAACAACAAACAAACAAAAACAAAAAAAAAACACATGAGGAAAATGTAGATCAGGTCAAGCATCTGAAGTAAATCTGTTAATGTGCTTTAATCCATGCAAGTTTGTCCAGGAAGAGCTTAGGAATGAACCTTGCTCCTTAAATTTTAACTGGGATGACAATGCTAGGTATATAATAAGAACTCATCTAGACTGTCCAGAAAAGCTAAAAAATATTTAGCAATTTCTTACTTGCATGATTTAAAAAAATCTGCAATCTAACATTATTTCAAAAAAAAATTCAACACATTTTCTAATTTTCAACAAATTCAATGCACTATGAGACGATTTAACATTTCTTAACCACATACACTGTACTTAAAGTGCAATATACATGCATTATACTGTATGTTAAATCTTTACAGTTTTCTTCAAGTACTCTAATAGTATATGAAATATGAAGATTACCAACAGTGATCAAGCTTTAAAGTCCATTGAAACAATACATAATTAGAGCAGAGCAAACACAGACCTCTAAAAACACCAGGTGCAATGGAGGAGAAAGCATTTCCTGCCATGTGCTCCTTGACATGACTGGGCAAATGGAAAAATCCACAAACAATTCAGTGTAAACAATTTTGATGAAAAACATTAGTCAACATTCAACTTAATGATCGATTGAATTTGCTATAACAATTAATTTACACGTAAGTGTACACACATGTATGCATACTAGATGAATTATTTCACAATATCCAAAATTGGACAATAATAGTTTCTAATCTAGCTAGACAACAGGAAATTTTCATTATTACTTACATTACATGAAACTATTGAAGTCTGTGAGCTACAAATTATATCTAAAAATTATACACATTTTAACAAGTGTTTACAGTTTAGTGTATTTATTATACACAAATGATGACTTAGTAATTATGACATACTAGTAAAGTCCACAGATTGACTTCCAGATTTCAGCTCAAAGGCTTGAAGATTTTTAGTGGCTCTTTCATCATTTTTTTTTCACTGAATATTTTCATTTTTATTTTCAAGACGCTGTTTTTGTTGAGGTCTTTTAGCAGTTTGATGCAATCCAAGAACTCCAAGGGCAATTTAAGAACTCCTGAATTTCTTTCTTACCTGGAAAAAATAAAAATTTAAAAGGTTAAAATATATTCAACTTACATGAAGAAAACTAGTAAAACTAGTGATAATGTAATAGACCTTTCAGATGTTCCAAAGCAGCTACATGTATCTAATTAAAAAATATAAAGTTTGAAGTATTTAGAGTCACCTGTACTCTGAACATGGGATATATGTATTTGACAGACAGATGAATGAATAGACTGATCACTATAGAGCACCTTAGTCTTTTTTCAATAATCTTTATATTAGTGAAAATCAAATAGGAACTAGAGTGTTTCAAGGAATGTATATGTCACCTGCTAGGTATCGTCATTAAAGAGGTAAATAAATCTAAGAGTGGTCAGCTATTAATTTAATATTAGCATGGAGGTTCATGCATTTGCCTGCAAGGAAAAAAAAAGGATCCAAAAGTAAAAGACTGGGATAGAATCTGCCAATCAAAGAAAATATGGTTCCCCAGTCCTCAAATGAATAATTTAATTGAAATTATGAGGAATAACTATTTATCATTTTATTAATACACATGTAGGTGCTTCCAACAATACTCGGAGGAAAGGAATTTCAGACTGTCTTTACTTTAATTGTCACTTTGTCAGTCAACACGATTCATTGTGGAATACTGATCCCAATGTATTTTCATAGTATTTAAATATAAGTTTGTGTGGTAACTGAATTTCATACAGTTTCAAAGTATAGTATCATGAGCTCAAAAACATATATAAATGCTAATTATCAAAACCCTGCCTCTCAAAATTTTGGAGATATAAGGTGTGACAGACGGACAGACAGACACCAGGTAAAGTGATCTCTAAGTGTCGTTCTGCTCTGCAGTTGACACAAAAATGAAAGTTAGTCAATTTTTGATCATGTATATCACTTCAGTGATGAAAGGAATGCTGAAGTGGTAAGTCTATCCTAATTATTTGAAAATACGGCAACCCCATTGGTCAGAATATAATACATATGCTGTCCAGCCTTAATTTCATTGGCATAAAGCAGCACAAAACACGATTTGATTGGATGGTGCAACTTGTTTTTCTAGGGGGCGCTGTTGCAACCCTGGAAAAGAAAACAGGACTGGGGCTTGCCCCTAGGGGGCACTTACTGATGGAAGTAAACAAACAACAGAAATAGCAATACACTAGAAATATGTCCATAGGACATGTATGCCTGCCGAGTGTATAGTAATGCAACATGAAATTTTGTGTTAGTGTATGAAGTTTGATGAGAATATCTTAAAAAATTTCTTTAAAATTGAAATTGAAATCTAAAAAAAATGGATATAGATGATAAATTCTCACCAAATTATGTATAGATGCATAGCCTTAGATATCAATATTTTAAATGGTTTTAAAACCATGCAAAATGCAAATTGAAGGAAAGTGAGGTCAAGGTCACAGGAAAGGTCAAAAGTTTTTGAAATAGTTGAATAGTTCTTACTAATTATATATGTATCAGCATATTACGTTTGATAAAAAATATCTTGAATGATTTCTTTAAAACTGAGCTAGTCACAAGCGTGGCGCCATGGTTAGAGCGTCTGCTCTAGAGTCGCGAAGTAAGGAGTTGATCCTTATGTCGCAGGTTTGAATCCCACTGTGGGACATGGAGACCAGTCCTTCGGATGAGACCTTATAAACCAAGGTCCCGTGTCACAGTAGGTGCTGGCATGAAAAAGACCCCTCACTGCTCAATGGCCATGAGTGCAGAGTATAGGACAGAATTTGCAGCTTTCCACTGGCAAGTGGTGGTGTCTCCATATGAGTGTAAAATTCTCGAAAGGGCCTGCAGATTACCTGTAATGATTGCGCAGCTATGTTTAGGCTTCCCGAAGCTTTAAAATGGGCTCAAAAAATAATATGTCATTTCGAGGTTGGTTTTAGTTTTAATTTAAAAGCATTGAACTTAAGTACTTCCAATTTATATAGAGGATTTCCTCGGCTATGTATTAACATATTTGTTATGATATCACATGACTTTGCTGATCACGTGACGGTCGACATTTATAATTTTTTGAAGTGTTTCATATAAATCGCTTCGGCGCAGTTGATTTACACAATAATTATTAACAATTTGTTATAAAAATAAGCTCATCGTATCCTTGTGTATCCTTGTGTATCCGAAATGTGCTTGGGAAAAGTCATAGTATTACTTAGATACAAAATATTTCCAGAGAAATTCAACTTACCTACAAATTTGAGGGTATTTTCCACACAATATCGTAATCTGTATTAAAACAAAGCCAACACACATTTTTCTCAAACAAGATTCAGTTAGAGAACAACCTCTTCTTACAGATTTCAACAAAAATTCTCAGATAAATCCTCATTCTTCACCTGCACCAGACTCTTTTATACACACTAAATAAATTCTACCTCCAACCACGGGTATAAAACAGAGTACATTTCAAAAGTATATTTTTCATAAGCATTTTGAACATGCTGAATTTCAATCAAGGGTAGGTAAGCGGTGTATTTTTAAAATATTCTGACATATACGACTTAAAAAAACCTTTAACGACCCGTGAATTTTGCAATAGCTACCTAGCATTTTACATGCAGTTTCAAATAAAGTGTAAAGTTCATGACACTCTCCCCGTCATAACACCTCAAGATTTCAGTGACTTGACGTCATTTTCCATTATTACGTCATATTTTGGTAGTTCAGAGATGTGAAGGCACAGAGTGCACTGTGATATTCTACGGGAAGCCTAACCTACCTGCGTGACCAAAATCCCTACTAGGCTTTAAACTCTTCATTCTTGACCTGTATTTCGTCAAATAAGATTTTTCCAGTTAATTAAGGTAAAATTACTAATTGTTAAAACTGTAACAATTTTTTTTTTTTTAACCTGAGCCAGATTTTTACTTTTCTAAAAAGTGTCT
The DNA here is from genome assembly GCF_033153115.1 of Saccostrea echinata. Lineage (NCBI taxonomy): Eukaryota > Metazoa > Mollusca > Bivalvia > Ostreida > Ostreidae > Saccostrea > Saccostrea echinata. The sequence goes on from NW_026889787.1 coordinate 2,497,508, forward strand.
GTATTTGACTGTTGGTTCCACCTATCTCAAGGAAATGATCTGTAAAAGCTAGTAAATGTTAGAAATCATAATCTGTTCTCTATCTACTATAATCATGAGAAAAGGTGTTGAAAATTAACAGATGGAGATAAAATCAGCAGTCATATTAAAGGCTTTTTTCAATAATCAATTTATTAGTGAAAATCATAAAAGTATTAGGCAAAAAGGAAAAATAAATGTTGTCATTAATTAACCTTGCATATCTCTACAATTTTCTGATAAGAAAATTATACCCGATGGATGCAATATAATCACCCTTTGCCTGCCCCTAAATTAAATTATGAAATTTTGATAGATTTTGATCAAGTAAGCAATTATTTAAAACAAGGTTCTTTTAGAGGTGCCGAGGGTCGAAATTCATAGAAAAAAAAATACAAAAAACGTGAAAACCTATTTCTATCATACTGGTTTATATTTATTACAAATGTCCTCATAGTCAGCATAGCCCAGAACGATAGACAGCAAACTCTCACCATGAACATTTTTAGTGTCCTGGTTCGAAACCATTTGTTGGCACATTTTTATTTTTTCAAACTTTTTACCTGTATAAATACTAAAGAACGAGTGCACTTATGGGCCCCGGTAAAATGTGACAAAATGAAGAATTAAATTAAGCATAATTTTCCATCTCAGATCATTAATTGATATCTAAACCATAAGATTCAACAAATTTTATCGCTGAAATTCATGAATATACAAAGAGCAAAGCCATACAATGTGGTAGGGGTCAGCCGACATTCGTGATTTTTTATAGTAAATTGAGGACGGTCATTCATTTCAAAGCTTTTGTTTATTGTCAGCCTAACATTGTACAAACTTGTGCAATTGACAAAAAATGCATTATACATTTATAAAACTTGTGTGAAAGTAGGAAATTTGTACATGATTAGGCTTGTACTTAAAATATTAAAAATGTATGAAAAGTTCAATGTTTTTCCTATAACAAGCAAGAGCTATTTACCTGTATGACCTATGTTGAACCCACCCGTGGAATAAATTATTTAAAATACTGGTAGTCACGCGAGTTCTACCCAGGTAAACATTCCTCAAAGATGCTCACTGTAAAACATAACCACGTTTTGTATCATTATATCGAAGTCAAGCCGCATAGAGAAGTTTGTATGTATTTGGTTTTAGGAACACGGGATGGTTAGGAGAGTTTAGTGTCGTTAAAATGTCATCATAAATAAAAGTGTCAAACATTTTTAACATTCATGCAAGACAATGGTACTGGTATTGAAAGCCACCTAAATACACTTTTTTTCATTTTAAAATTTAAAGGAACTAATGTTAATAGTTATTGTATTATTTCAAACGCAAGCATGCCAATTTCTTAGTTTGATCACTATGGATACAGGTATCTATACAACTTCATTCGATTTTTTCTCGGTTAAAATAGCACAAGAAGTATCATTCGGCAAAAGTGGATGCTCTTGTGTATCGAATCAACTGAGAGATATAAACCCCGTATGCAGGTGATGAAGGTATATTGCTGAATAAGTAAGGGAAGTTAACGATTGAAAAGTTAAAGTCATCACGTTTATCATAAAGCTTGGTTGTTAGATTACCATTAATGTAGAACTAAAGCAATACATGAGAAACAAGAAACTACACACATGTGACCTAAAGTCAGTGACCGGAACATATATCGGTAAGCTTTTTCTAAAGACTGAAACCAATATTGGTCCTAGAGGTCATCTCATATTTTTAACTAGAAGTGTTCCTTTGATATACTATATTTTACTTAATTTCTATAGACTTACTATACCCTGGAAAAAAAAGGAGGAAAACAGGAACTACCTGTTTAAATGACCCCGACCACTGAGGTTAATCTAAAGTTTGTCCCTGCCTACCTGAAAAACAGACTGCCTCGGGCAGTCAGTAATTTCCAACTCTGGTTATGAGATGCTAAATGTTTAATATTTACAATTAAATGCTTATATTTACATTTTTAAATTCATGATAGATTGAGAAAGTCGATAAAATCATTTCTATATTAAGTCTGTATACTGTATAGGGGGAAAATAACTCGCGGTGTTAATATTCGCTATATTCACGGTGTGAATAAATCCGTGAATTCAAGAAACAGTGAATAAGTTTTCAATAACCTAGATGTTATATTTGGAAATTTGAGAATAGACTACGATATCATACTAGGTAAATATACGTGCAGTGCATGGTCATTCAGTAATTACGAATCGTACTTGTCATTCAATTACAGTGGCGCCGCGTTTATCCGGACGCCATTTATCTGGACGCTTCACCATCCGGACGATATTTTTTGGGAACCAATTTTTTCCACGTTAATTTGTCTCATTAATCCGGAAATTCGCGTTCCGTATCCGGACGGTCAATTTCTACTACAAAACATAATAGTTCATTGAAAAATGACTCGTTTATCCGGACGGTAATTTTTCAAGAAACGACATTTTCACACTTATCTTGCATTCGTGTTAATTGTTGTAAAAACATTGGCCATGCAGTCAGTTTGAAGGCGGTTACCTGTGACCTACAAACAATAGCGTCTATAATTAGCGTGTGTTTACCCCAATTCAATCACACGTTTGTCTTTATTATGGAGCTCAAAGAATTTAGCTGACACTGTGCATTAATTAAATAATAATCCCTTCAAAATCATATTGCTATCCATATATACATCGGTAAATTCAGGAGAATTTTGGAGAGTTGTAAATAAAATGAACAATAAATGAGCGATTTCGTAATGCTCTTTATCATGATGATTGCGTTGGTTCAAAATACGATGTTCCATTTCTAAAAAACGTAAATGTATTTGAAACGCTTTTTTCCCCACAAGACAGTATAGAAAGGTACATAATTGAAGAAATATCTCTATTTAATGTACTGCCGTTTACAGACGTCCATTACATATAAAACTGGCGTTACGTACAGAAGTTGATTACGTTTTTCAAGGTATTTTTTAATGATCGAAATTCAAACTTAGCGTCTGTAGAAAAAAATAATATTGATAATCATGAAGATAGCTTGTGTTTACGTATCTTTTTTTAAAAATACTTTGTTTGAGTTAGTTTGCAGTGTTCACTTAATTTTATAGTAACCCTGTGTAATGAATATACGGGGAATATACAGGGTTAGTTTATATTTGAACATTTTCAATGATGATGCTGAACAGTTCTGTCATATCATATGAGATTCAATAATTATAATATATGGCAAAATAAAACAACAGTAGATCAAAATTTGCTCAACCCATGAAGTCACATGCCAAAGAGAAGACGAATTAAAAAAGGAGGTCTCCGCATAAAATTGCCCATCCATTTTTTTTATTGTGTAAATTACATTTTAATATATTTTTTCATTAATCAATTACTGCTTTTAAAACAATTAACCAAAATATAATTTAAATTTTTTTTTTCTTTGCTGTCACATTTCAAACAAGAATGTGCATATATACATGCTTAGAGAGTGCTTTTTGAGATGTGATTCAATTATCCGGACGATTCATTTATCCGGACGATTTCGTTGGGGACAGAGGCGTCCGGATAAACGAGGCGCCACTGTATTTTAATTAAAATGCTTGACATTAATTTAGATCACTCAGCAGATAATAACCTGTATTTGTTTAAAAAAAAAAAAAAAAAACTGTTTTAATAGCCAACGCTACATGTTTCATCAATCAAAACACTAGGGTCATGGGTTTTGAATACCCGTAGGTAACTATGTTACGACGTGTATTTGTTACCTGCATTATCATGTTTTTATCGACATTTTGGTTTTAAAAAATCATTCAAATAACTATTGAACTTGCTGATGTATATATAAATCTACCCTGTTGTTCGTGAAGTGAATACATAACGCTGATTAATGCCTTCTAGCTATGCTATGGATTAAACGGATATAGACATTGAAGGGAGGTACATGTAACCTTAGTTATATACCGATTCTGCGAATTCAACAAACCGCGATCGTGTCAGAGGAGAGAAAAACATGAAAATTACAACCCCTGAAATTAATCCCCTATACAGTACTTCAACCGAGAAATTAGTTGAAACTGGTTCCAGAAAAGAAGCTGAAAATGTTCAATAGTTTACAGACAATACTTGACACATGATGACTGAACAAGAACAGATAGCAATAAGTAATTTAAATGACTCAGGTGAATTATAACCTGTTCAATCTTAGATCCATCTTTTTTCTAATACGAGGGTTGATCCAAAAGTTCATGGAATTTAATTATTTCTAAAATTTTATTGTGATTTGATGAAAGCAAACAATAGGCATATTTATAATATAGAGTCATTATGCAACAATACTGGAAAATTTCACCACGTTCCAATTACCAATAAGGTCAGTCACATGAGCTTTCTGAACACTGATAGTTGTAAAATCCGGGGGAGACTTCGACGTAACGTCAAATTAAGTATGTCATGTCATGTTATAGGAGCATCTCACCCTCATGTTCAATTCAACTAAGTAATTCTACAGAATATTCTGCCTTTTTCTCTTTTTTTCTCTCAAGAAAAGCCTGGGTATCCACCAATCGACTTATCTTTATATTACACTCATATTTCAAAAATACTCCCCATCTTTCCATATGATGTTCCAATTTCAGTAGCAAAGTCAAGCACAGTATGTCAGTGGTCAACATCCATCAACGCTTAATTTGTCTACGAGAAAAACAGACCCTCCAAAAGCAGCCACACCTTTAATCAACCTCCATGGAAGTTCTATTGTTCTTAAATTTCTCACGCCACTGGAAAATCAGTTGCTAAATGCATTTTTCTCCACCCTGTATCAGTAGTATACCCCTTTAAGTCAGAGTGTTCCTAAGATTTTAACAAAACTTATAACTTGACTGAAATGTGACATTCTCTAACAATTAAAAGATGAGCAAGAAATCATCAACTAATAATCTAAATATCAAGTTAAATCAGTAAAACTCTCACAGACAGGTATATTAGTGGTCAAGCAATTGTAATAATGACAAAATTCTCATTTTATTTGCCACTTAGCGCAGGTTTTTTCTTATATCACGTATTAAGAATTAAAATGATAATGAACGAGTAAATGTCTCCCCTGCATTTTAAAACATCCTTTGCTATGGCAACTGCCATAGAGTTACTATCATTAATATTTAAAATATTTTTTTATTAAAAAAATTCAACAAGTGTCTATATTTTTATTTGTAATTTTCAACCACTTTCACTAATAAATAAATAAAATAAGAAGAAATTCCATGAACTTTCGGATCAATCCTCATACATGTCAGTCATTAAATTTATATAATATACAGTATGCATAAGGGAGCCCAAATGTATTATTACTGCATTAAGGAGACCAACCACTATCCATATGTAAATCAGTATTCAACCACTTTCACTAATAAAAAAATAAAATATGAAGAAATTCCATAAGCATTTGGATCAACCCTCGTACATGTCAGTCATTAAATTTATATAATATACAGTACGCATAAGGGAGACCAAATGTATTATTACTGCATTAAGGTGACCAACTACTCTCCACATGTAAATCAGTATTCAACCACTTTCACTAATAAATAAAAAAAAATATGAAGAAATTAGTGATGAGACATCGGTTAATTTTCATAATCGATCATCGGTTGGAATTGGTTACTGCTTCTGATGCGATTTCACCGATTATAATCGGATTTCTTCATAGTTTTGTATACAAAAAGCAGACTATTACAATAATTTCATTTATTTCTTTAACATGAATATATAAAATACATAATATATTATTTTCTTTGTTGTTTTGCTTCTTTTACACTTTCTAGACCTAAAAATATTTACAGTGGACACCCAACATGGCTGCCTAGCGGCAGAAAACGAACTTCAAAAAGTTGTGGGGGGAATTGATCACTCTATATTTAAGGTAAATGTTGACTAAGTTGCATATTTTATATCTCAAATAAAAGATACAATTAATATTTTTTGAATAAAAAGAATCAGCTGATTGATCAAACCAAAGAGCAAACACAGATTTGGCAGAAAAAAATTCACCCGGGGGTAAATTGAATGGGTCGGTCGGGTTATTACAGGAAACAAAAATAATTTTTTTTAGGCCCTATATATGCATCTTCGGTTCTTAATCACCTCTGCTTCGTGCTAGTTGGCTAGTATCAGATGCAGATGCCATTTTCTTTCATTAAGAAGAAATAAATTTTAAACCAGAAATGGATAATTCCGGAATGTATTGTATTAGAAGTATGTTTCCGATGATCGATTATGAAAAACTATAATCGATCATCGGAATCAGTAGCATTTTTTTTGTCGACAATCGATGTTTTCTGATTATCGGTACAACACTAGAAGAAATTCCACGAACTTTTGGATCAACCCTCGTACATGTCAGTCATTAAATTTATATAATATACAGTATGCATAAGGGAGACCAAATGTATTATTACTGCATTAAGGAGACCAACTACTCTCCACATGTAAATCAGTATTCAAAACTTGAGATTTTAATACCCTAATAATTTACATGTTTAGTTACATGAACTAAATCTATTTACCTTTGTCATAACGCAAGAACTGTTTTATATTCAGCCAACTTTAACATTACACATGCATACAGTGTATGCCATGCATTAGGAAGACCAGATGCATTACTTCAACATTAAAGAAACCAACTACAATGGAACAATTAGACAGTATTCCAAAAAGTTCATTCCAATACCATAGTAATTTCCCTTAATTTGTTTGTATTTAGATGACTTAAATCAATTTATCTCAGCCAGAATTGGAACAAAAAAAACTAATCATAAAAGTGGCCAAACACATGAACAGACAGATGGACATGATGATTCCTATGCTTATTTACTCCCAAAGTTGCCAAAGTAGAGCAGATGCAGTGGTTAGAGCGTCTACTCTAGAGTTGCGGAGAAAGAAGCTGATCCTTACATCGCGAGTTTGAATCCCACTGTGGGACGTGGAGACCCGTTCTTCAGATGAGACAGAGGTATTAACCGAGGTCCCATGTCACAGTAGGTGCTGGCTCGATAAAGATCCCTCAATGCTCAATGGCCGTAAGTGCTGAGTATAGGACAAAAATTTGCAGCTCTCCACTGACAAGTGGTGGCGTCTCCATATGAGTGAAAAATTCTCAAGAGGGACGTTAAACAACAAACACTCTACACCCAAAACTTTGTTTGCAGAAGATTTTGAGATACATGCTTTACAAGTATACATATTGTTCATAAGGGAATAAAAATGCTATATCATTAAGGAAAGCAACTGAAATTAAATGTGCACTTCTAATTGAAATAAACAAAATTACCCTTTGTCAGAATGTAGATTTATAAACAGGAAGGCTGTTTTTCTTCATTTTTTCCATGTCAGATTCAGACTGTTCTTGAAAAAATTCTGGCATTCACCCTGTAAAAGTGAACAGTGCAGATAATAAAGAGCTTCTAAATAAACTGCATAATATTTAAATGATCCACTTAAAAGGGATAACAAATGCATTTAACTCCATCAAGGAGACCAACTGATATCCATATATATATATAAATCAGTACATGTATTTTAATTGTGATATTTTAATATCCTAGTAATTTACATGTTTAGTTTCATGAAATAAATCTAGTTACCTTTGTCCAATGACCAATGAGCACAAGCACTGATTTTTCCTCTTTTTTCTTAACGGAATCACCAGGGCCAGTCTGCGGTCCATATGATTCTGGCATATGTACACTCTGTAAAATGCATATTTGTACCATGTACAGGCATATGAACAATATTTCTATACTACATACATGCATCATTAAACTTAATAATCTCTTTTTTTCCAAAATTCATTATTCATAGTGTTTTGCTGTTAGCAAAATTCAACAAAAACTATACTGTATATATACTTGCCTATAAGGTGGTCCACCTATAAGTCAGTTGTATTTTTTGAGGTTATTTTGGAGGGATTTGCTATTGACCTGCTTATAAATTGGTACAACTTTTTGCCAGAATCAATTGACAATTTCAAATCAATGCTCTGATGTTTTAACCTGGTTTCAAAATACTAATCTTTTTATGACTCACCTATAAGCTGGACATAGAATATATACAGTACCTGCATTATACATGCATTAGGAAGACCAAATGCATTATTGCAATATTAAAGAGACCCTTGTGGCAAATGAAATCAATGTATGAATTGTATTCAAAACTACGGGTGTACTAATTTGTCTGAAGTATATCATGATATAATGTGATACACAAAGACTTTAACAGGATATGTACATATACCCACATGCCTAAATGTAACAACAGGAATTATCGTTCTACAATAATTTATTGAAATTGCCAATATGAATAAACAAAAGCAAACTTTGTTTCGATTGTATGAACTTTAAGTTTTCTTTTTCCACTATGGTCAGATAATCTAACTATCCCCCCTGGTTGGCTACCGGGTCCTTCGTTAGACTGCCTTATCGGACATGATATTTACTGAAGATTTGATTTTTGGTACTGACTTTTATACTCAAAATAATGTCTTTAATTGTTTAATTTCTTGAGGTCAATATCACTTTGATGTGTTCAGTGTTTACTTTGATATGTAATGATGTGTATAAGCGTGTATTTTCGATAATTTAAATTTCTAGTACAGTAATCGTCCCCAAGCTGCTGTTTCATTATCGTGTCATAGTATCTCTGAGAGTGCATTTTATTAACACCTCCAAATCACCTGGCCTGCGTAATTAAATTTAACTACCAAAAACAACAGCTTGGGACTAATAAGGTCTGATTATCAGCAATGGTCCCATGAAGCCTGTGCTAGACCTAACGGAAACGTTCAACAGACCGTAAAATTAGCATAATGGGATTATTGTGTGAATGCAGTGGAGCGAGAATTTGTTGGACTTCGAGATAACGCATGTGTTTATAGCACTTGGGACCGTAAATCTACTTCGAGATAAGCGAGGTATTTGAGATTTCCGTGTTCGAGATACCGGGGTTTTTTAAAATCATAAATATAATAAAAACGGCTGGGACCGTTGATTCACTTCGAGATATCCGTGTTATTCGACATACCGGTGTTCGAGATACCGAAGTTTACCTGTATATCGATACATATCTAGATTAATGAATATATCGTATCAAAAACAAGAGGCCCATGGGCCACAACGCTCACCTGAGCACATTGGCTAGGAAAAAGCACAAATCACTTCAGTATTGAAAAGTTTACAGGGGAGGAGGCTTGGATTTTGAACTACCTGAGGATGCTTCCATATCAATATAACAAATGGCTTTACTGTTTTTGAGCAGAAGATTTTTAAAGATTTTTTTCCTATATATTCCCTTGTTAAAAATTTCATCCCCCATTGTGGACCCTCCCTAACCCCCCCCCTCCCCTCCATCATTTGAACAAACTTGAATCTACACTACCTGAGGATGCTTCCATATCAATATGACAAAACATGGCTTTTCTGTTGATGAAAAGATTTTTTCCTATATATTCCTATGTAAAAATTTGATCCCACATTGTGGCCCCACCCTACCCCTGGGGTTTATGATTTGAACAAACTTGAATCTACACTACCTGAAGATGCTTCCATATCAGTATGACAAAACATGACTTTGCTGTTCTTGAGGCCAAAATGAAAAATAGGTTTGTTTCCCCTAACGCGACCGACCCACTTAAATCGTGCTGACTGAAAAGTTTTTTAATAAGATTATTCAAATATTTATTTTTATTGTTTATCAACTTTATAAAATACAATTTCATCAAAATTCGTTTTTTATCAGAATGGCGGCTTTTGTTTTACTCTCATTTGGCGCCCACAAAATGTGGCCACAGAGGGTTATTTAGTGTTTTAAAACAACGGCGATGTATCAATCTTAATATATATCTTTAACGTATTAGAATCCTACACTCTTGAAAAATTTCGTGAATTAAATATACTATGACTAAGGAGTGTTAAGATGGTATTTACAAATTTGTCCTCTAAAATTAACGTATGTTGTAAGCATGACAAAGCCTACCTCATGAGCAGATGAGGGGCCCACTTTGTGTGTGCATATCAATAAATTTCACTGCATTTCATTCGTTTCGATCAAAAAAACACTTCAATCATGTATGATTCTATTTTTACGATATAGGACCATAGGAGTTGTAAATATGTCTTTGTATAATTATTTCATCTTGATAAATATAATTCGGATGTCGTTTCTTCATTCCTTTTATTTATGGGGTAAACTTCGTGACTATAACATTAGATATATGAAACTTTAATCATTTTAGATATGGTTTGGGTGAATTAAATATTGTTTATACAGGTACATGTACTCTCTTTTCAAAGTGTTTAAATCTTTAAAGTTGACTTACGGTACAGCTTCCTGAGACGTCCAGTGTATTTTTCTTTTCTTTAGTTGGGCCCTTGAAAACAGGTTGTTTCTTTGCTTTAAAATACCTTTAAAAATTGCTGGGTCGACAACATTTGAACATCTGCCTGGTGGAAGGCTCCTAATTTAGACTTTTTCTCGGCACTTATGGCCATTGATCATAAAGCATCAGTAAGGGATCTTTATCATGCCAACATCTACATGTATACTGTGAAACTGCATGGCCGTACGTTTTTTACGGTCTCATTTGACTGACCAGTTTCCACGCCCCACGTCGGGACCTGTGACTTAGAATAAGCTCCTGAATTACGTCGTGATTCCAAAATGAAACACTAGAATTACTGCGCCACGCGAGGTCCTTGACATTTTATCTGTGTAAGCGCTCAAAGATGACAGTAGGTTTGAAAAAAATATACTTGGATGGCCGATGGTTGAGTATTTGCGAATCTTGTCTTTTTGTAAAAATTCAATTTCAATAAATTTACGCTGGCCTGAGATATTTCACAAGTTCAAATGAATAATATTTGTGAATTAATTTATCATACATGTTGCTTTTAAATATCATTTGTATGATATTCAGTTTAAAAATCGGGTTCTTTTGTTCTTTCTTATTTATAGAGATATTATTCAATTTTCAGAATGTATTTTCAAAACTGCTGTCAGAAAAAAAAATAATTTACCTACCTACCTACTCAACTTGAAATTTTAGGGTTGGGTTAGGGGAAACAAAGATATTTTTAATGATGGCCTGAGAAGAAGATTTTTGAAGTTTTTTTCCTATGTATTCCTATGGAAAACTATGATCCCCCATTGTGGTCCCACCCTACCCCCAGGGGTCATGATTTGAACAAACTTGAATCTACACTACCTGAGGAAGCTTCCATATCAATATGACAAAACATGGCTTTGCTGTTCCTGAGAAGAAGATTTTTCAAGTTTTTTTCCCTATATATTCTTATGTAAAACTATGATCCCCCATTGTGGCCCCACCCTACCCCCAGGGGTCATGATTTGAAAAAACTTGAATCTACACTACCTGAGGAAGCTTCCATATCAGTATGACAAAACATGACTTTGCTGTTCTTGAGAAGAAGATTTTTGAAGTTTTTTCCTATGTATTCCTATGTAAAACTTTGATCCTCAATTGTGGCACCACCCTAACCCTGGGGGTCATGATTTGAACAAAGCTAAATCTACACTATCTGAGAATGCTTCCATATCAATATGACTTAACAAGGCTTTGCTGTTCTTGAGAAGAAGATTTTTCAATTTTTTTTTCTGTATATTCCTATGTAAAACTTTGATCGCCCCTTGTGGCCCCACCCTACCCCGAGGGGTCATGATTTGATACAAACTTGAATTTTCACTACCTGAGGATGAATCCACATCAATATGACTAATTGTGACTTTGTTGTTCTTGAGAAGAAGATTTTTCAAGATTTTTTTCTACATATTTCTATGTAAAATTTTGATCCCCCATTGTGGCCCCACCCTACCCCTGGGGGTCATGATTTGTACAAAATTTAATCTACACTACCTGAGAATGATTCCATATCAAAATGACTAATTGTGGCTTTGTTGTTCTTGAGAGAAAGGTTTTTAAAGATTTTTTTCTATAAATTCCTATGTAAAATTTTGATCCCCCATTGTGCCCCCCCCCCCCCCCCCCCCGCCCAGGGGTCATGATTTTGTACAAACTTGAATCTACACTACCTGAGGATGCTTCCATATAAATTATGACTAATTGTGGCTTTGTTGTTTTTAAGAAAAACAATTTCAAGATTTGTCCTACATATTTCTATGTAAAACTTTGATCCCCCATTGTGGCCCCACCCTACCCCTTGGGGTCATGATTTGAACAAACTTGAATCTGCACTACCTGAGGATAATTCCATATCAATATGCCTAATTGTGGCTTTGTTGTTCTTGAGAAAAAGATTTTTAAAGATTTTTTCTATATATTCCTATGTAAAACTTTGATCCCCCCTTGTGGCCCCATCCTACCCCTGGGGGTCATGATTTGAACAAACTTGAATCTACACTACCTGAGGATGATTCCATATCAATATGACTAATCGTGGCTTTGTTGTTCTTGAGGAGAAGATTTTTAAAGATTTATTCCTATATATTCCTATGTAAAACTTTGATCCCCCATTGTGGCTCCACCCTACCCCAGGGGGTCATGATTTGAACAAACTTGAATCTACACTATGTAATGAAGGTCTCACCTAAGTTTCAACTTTTACAGCCCAGTGGTTCTTGAGAAGAAGATTTTTAAAAGATACCACTAAATTTTCACTAATTCTTAATTATCTCCCCTTGAAAGAGGGTGTGGCCCTTCATTTGAACAAACTTGAATCCCCTTTACCCAAGGATGCTTTGTGACAAGTTTGGTTGAAATTGGCCCAGTGGTTCTTGAGAAGAAGATGAAAATGTGAATACTTTACGACAACGACGACAGACAACGGACAAATTTTGATCAGAAAAGCTCACTTGCGCCTTTGGCTCAGGTGAGCTAAAAATAACTTAATTCCAATACATTTTGGGCAGGCAGTTTTTTTTTATGTAATTCTGTGAAAAACTTGGGAATTTCAATCACCAAAGATTATATTTACCGGTAACTGTTTTGAAATAAAACTGATCAAAAATGATATAATCATTAAGGAGGTAGCACATCTTAAATGATTATTACAAAATCATAAAAATACATAGACAACTTTACTTAACATGTTGATTTTACAGTCAAGAAAAGTTTGAATTTGAAGTGTAATTTTTAAAGACGGTGAGACAAAAAATTAAAAATGAGAAAAAAACAATTATTATTTTTATAAAATTCATGCATAATGATTTATAAGACTTTTTTGATAGAATTGTTAAAGAATTCAATATATTGCATATCGCATTAAAAAATGTCTCCTTTTTTTTTTTTTTTTGCTCAATACACAGCCCTAGCAAAAATGATATACAACAAGGACTTTGATTGGATTATTAACATTCATTCGATTGATCATAATTATTAACTGTTATTGCACTTTCATTTTCAAAATGTTGTTAGGTACTTTGTTTGTTCACTCTTTTGCATTGATATTATAATTTTATAAAAGAGTATTTTAGCAGAAAAAATTATCAATTTACCTTTCTTGGAATAAAGACATGTTGACACTTGAGCTGAGATTTTCTCTCTTTCCATAGATTTGTTACACTGGGGTTCACATGATTCTAGCAGAGACCCTGTAAAAAAGGACTTAACTATGGAAAAGCATGAAGAATATATGCCTATTATACATATCTTAAATTCTAATGAAAACAATGTTTTTTAATTAAGATCCATATATTTCTAATGATTGACATAATACAAATTCAAAATAAAATATGCATGTCTATATTATACACTGTACCTTAAGCAGACCAATTGCATTATTACATCCTTCAGGAGACCAACTTAAATCAATGTTTGAGAACTACTTGTGAGAACAATAAATTTGTCTACTTTACAGTACTAAATGTACATGGAATCTATAGGATCATGTTACTTTAATTGACCTGCCTTAGTTCAACACAGTAATCTAACAAAGAAATTGAGCCAAAACAACATTTTAAGACTTTTTGAACAGTGCATGTTCCTATCATTTCAAAACCATTACCAGTAAAAATGCTAATACATGTATAGGAAAATGATGACAATTAATTAATAATGTACTTTCAGGTATATTAGATGAATTAATCTGATTCGTCAAGAAACATTTGTTAAAAAGCACTATTATCCGCTGAATAATGAAGCCACGCCCAGTGTCGCAACAGTCAACATTGCTTGACGACGGGTGATATTCCAAAAAATAGTGACTGCGCAGATTTATGCGCTCAAGGTTCACTATTATTTGTATTTGTATAAAACTTTCAGTATAATATAATAAATATTGCATGTAATTGAGTGTAATATTGAAAATTTTCACCCCTCGAAAACCAAATACGTCAAAAAGGGGATGGGTTTCTTTTCCAACTTCTACATAGTTTCGCCCCTGCAAAAACTGGTATAGACCTTGGAAATGTTTAAACGGGCTAAGAGAAATCAAATGCATCAAGAGTACTTAATTGTTTTTACCCAAGTTACATGCCAAAAAAGATTCAGAGAGACGTCACATAAAGTTAACGTTGATTTGAACTGAAGTTAGGGTGTCAAAAGTCATTCACATCCAAAAGTGACATTGATCATGTGTGGTAGATAATAAACTCCTACGGGCTAAATATGCTGCCATAATCAAGTGAGGATCTTTCCCTAATCCTATATATAAATCCATTTAGTACAATATTATATGCACTTAAGCAGCTGTTTATGACATTGTAAAATTATACATGTATAATCAAGACCGGTTTATATAATTTATATCAATTTATATAATTAATAATATAATTTATGTAATTTTATCAAGATAAGTGTATGGGGTAGAGGGAGCAGACATTGAGAATCAATGTTGTCGGACCTCATGAAACTAAACTAACAGTCTTCCAAATAACCCGGGAGTCCAATGCCAGGGACCTGTTAAATTTGCAGCCGGGCATGTAAAAATTGCCAAATTACATGTCTGAAGAGGGCATATGTGAATCTTCTTTCATTGTACGATCTTTACTTGCCATTTACTCTGTCCTACCCCCATTATTCGCTTAAACGTTGCTATATGTAATGTCGATGGATTGCCTGTCTACATTCTCGATACAACCTGTCAAATGATTGTCAATCTAATCATTGAAGTGTTTAGTTTAACCTATTTGTTTTCTCGAAGTTGCTTGCTAAATTACGAGATGTTCATCAATGCCACATACTGTGGCACTACAGTCATGATCCCATTTCTGAAATTCAGTTCAGCTAAACCGGCCAACAAATGACCAGCATGCAACTCAAAAGTTATTTATGAACAAAAACGCTTTAGAAAATGGCAATCACAGGCCATGGTTGGTTTACGACGCTGAAAAAATTAATATAAAACCTTTATACCTAATGGGTTTTTTTTGTTGCACAATACTGGTAAATGTAAGAATTTTGAGTAGGACATGTACAAATTTGAATGGGCTGGGTAAAAATGATAGGTCTACATGCCCGAAGGGCATGTGCTGAAAAAGAATTGTTGTGAAGACTGAACTAAAGCGACAGTGCCGGGTGATCATATAAAGTCCCCTTTATTACATAATAATTTGGCAAATTATCAACACATCAAGCTAAAATTTCCAACATATCTTATAATCTTAACGGTGAGAATTTTTATTTTTTAAGTTGAAACCTCGTGACCTGTGAAAGAAATGAAATTTGTATCCCATCTAAAGTCTTAAAATGTATCAAGGTAATTTTCGATACAAATTTGCGGTTGGGGTTATAAATGAAGGATAAAACCAGAGACCTCGGAATGGAATACTCGGAAGTCTCTTGTTTTATTCTACCCCCAACTGGAAGTTATATCCCATCTAAAGTCTTAAAATGTATCGAGGTAATTTTTGTGGAATAAATGAGTACTTTACAATAAAGAGACTCAACCAGAGATGTCTGAAACAATTTATTTGACAAGAAAAAAGTCTCTTGAAGCGAACGATGTCATTTTAAAGTAGGTTAATGATTGATAATGATACATGAACAAAATACGAGCTTGAAGCGGGGGTGCCTGAAATTGAGTTAGATACCTTGTGGTAAAAATAAGTAGGGGTGCACCGTATATGAAACAAGTGCCTGTGATTGATAGTCTGAAATTTCTCTTCACCTAAATATTAAAAGCTTGCAGTGATCGCTATAAATCTATACAACAGTCAAGTTACATATGGTAAACTAACATAAAAACAAGATTACAACAGTCATGATTACAGAAGGTATATTTTGAAGACTCTAGGTCAGTAGGTGAATGTAAACAGGTAAACACACGTGGGACAGTCACCGCAAATATGAACCACAAAACGACTTATAACATTAAAATGTAAATATTCATCTGCACACAGATTTTTGCATAATAATAATAATTTTTAAAAGTGTAAATTAAAATATAAAATAAACAAACCTCAAACCAAGGCTTGTTTCCCTACAATCTTATTCTGGTTCTCTGTGGTTCACTGAAAATGCAGCGAACCAGGCTGCGTTATTAACTCGTACACAGATTTGTTGATACGAATAAACCTATAAACATATATACGAAACAAGTATTAGCTTTCCTAAAAAGCTTGTCTGACTTGGGCAAATTTATTTTTACCCGAAGAATCAAGAAAAGTTAAATTCAGTGTAATCAACATGACTCTGAGTCATGAAATGAATTAGCACTAAGAAACAAGAAAAGTTCAAATCAGAAACTTGGACATGAGTTTATTCTATCAGAGGCGCGATTCTATATACACTAATATTACTTTTAAATTCTTTTTTTCATGGACGTAGGAACCGGGGGGGGGGGGGTCTGGGACCGTGAGCTCAATAATTTTCGGGGATTTATACATAGCTACTTTATGCTTGTGTTCCCTAAATCATGTAAATATTAACTTCAGATATCTTAATTTTTTTTAATGCCCGATAAGGAATTTTTCCTTGATTGTGTCCACCCGAAACTGAAATTTTCTGAAATTTATTTTTTTCAACGGGTAAAAAAAAAAAAAAAAAAAAAAAAAAAAAAAAAAAAAAAAGAAAGAAAGAAAGAAAGATATAACCAGTGCTTTTGACAGAAAAAGTTACAACACATAAAAATCTAAACATCACTTGGTGAACAATTTTGATAATTAAGAAATGTCTTATTAAAAACAAATGAGCTAATATCTTTGCAATTAATTTAAAACAAAAGAATATATTCAACATCTATCCTTCACTTTGATATTTTTTAAAACTATGAATAAATCAAACGTCTGCTAGTTATGAATATGTGTAGATTTATAAAAATTCTAAAGGTAGAGGGACATAGTGTATACATTGAAAATAAACATCCAATAGTTTATCTGATAGTGTTGACCTGACCAACTTCATTCCTTCTATTTTGCTGGACATGAATGATGCAATTTTCGAGAATGGTCAGATGTTATGTAACCTGTAATGTGTAATGTGATAATAATGACATCAGATCCAATGCCCTGGCTTGTTTGGGTGTTTAGCACGTTTGCTCTCCAATTGATAGTTAAGATAATATGAAGTTTCCAAGATCAAGTTATCACAAGAATTCTATTGAACGACTTGACCAACTAGCCTTGGCTAAATCTAATACTGTCTGACGCCGTGACGTCAGACAATAAAATATTATCATAAAAAATGAAGAATTTCAAATTGCTTGAAAAATTATCTTTATGTAGTTTATAATAAATGGTTGTAATTGTTTATTAATTTCTTTCTATCCATTAAAATTTGATACGTATATCAGCTTAATATGTATCCGTCTGAACAATTATTGTTATTACACTCCCTGTCACATCTTCATAGTTAAGCCTGTAAGCATGGTAAGTAGGAATCAATTTCAGTTGAAGGGGACCAAAACCAAACATTTTTCAGTTTCATTTGGTGGGGAGGGGGGGGGATATAAACCTCAAATGATTATTTTATCTCTGTCACTGAACTGCTGAAAATAATGAAGGGAACTAGGCTGCGACAATGATTTGTTGACAGAATTAAAATACGAAATAAATTATCATAAATAAAATAATTTCATGAAAAAATAAAGAATTTCCAATTGCTTAAAAAAAAGAAGCTTTTCATGAATGTGATTTACAATAAATGGTTGTACTTTTATATTTTCTATATATCCATTAAAATTTCACAGTATCAGTATTTCACTATTTGTAAACATTAACAATAATATTAAATAAATGTTACACTCACTGTGGCTTTGACTGAGTTACTGTCACATCTTCATAATTAAACGAGAATATTCCCTTCCGTAAATATTGCTATATATATCTGAACTGTTACCAATTCATCTTTCTTTGGTGAAAGAAAACCTCAGGGATGGAGAATAGGCCCGTACGTAATTTAGTTGCGGGGGGGGGGGGGGTGAGCACAACCAAACAACATTTTTCAGTTTCAGGTTGGGGGAGGCTACAAACCAAAAAAATTTTTAATAAGCAAAAGAAAAATACATTATCAGAGGTTATTATTGAGGGGGCCCAAAAGCAAAAGAGAAATAGATCATCAGAGGTTATTATTGAGGGGGGCCAAGCATAAAGGAGCAATGTTTTCTATAGTATACCTAAATTTCAGCAAAATTACAGGGGGCCTGCCCCCCCCCCCCCGTTCCTTCAGCCATGTATTGTATCAAATCTGCTTCACCCTGATTCAGATTTTTTTTACAGCATATATATTCTATTAGCAGAGGACCACAATATATTAATAAACAATTATTAAATTACAGCTATTTTTTTCTTACAGGGTCTGTTTCATTTATACTATATCATGATGAACATGTCCTGCATGATGTTTACAGAAAGTTTAATTTAAATTTTTAAGCTCGAAATAGCTGCGTCAACTTGCGAGACTATTTTTTCAACCTTCGGCCTAATCTTTAAATATTTAATTTGTTTGTGGACTTGCATAAAAGAATTAAAAAAATATAGGGGCCTATCATTTAACTTTATTTCGAATTTCCTTCAGGATTTTATATACCGAACTATAGTCTAACGATTATTTAAAATCATACTTTTTCTCTTGAAAGCTAAATTACTAGGCAAAAAAAAAAAAAAAACACAACAAAAAAACCAAACGAATGTTTGTCTTGTGTATTCTTAATTACAACTTATTACTGTATCATTTTAGTTACTTACCCAAATTTCTCAACATCCATGGTGTTCAGAGGTCATTTTCTGAAAACTGAAGGGGCTTTCCGATGGCATTCGGAACAAATGACGGAAAGCACTTGCTAAGAATTCAAAACATGGTTCATAAATTTACAATATTTTTCCTTTTTAGGTTTTTAACATAAAACATGGAAAACTAAGTTAAAGAAACACTCATTTGAACAAATCAAAAGCGGAAAAAATATATATGCTAGATTTTTTGTTTAATTGCATGTTTTTCATGGTCTCCAAAATGCAGAAAAATTATCCTTTGAAATTATACGTAGGTTATAAATTCTTTTCTTTTTTAGGGAAGATGATAGAAATTAGACAACTTTTGAATGTTAAATAACAGAGTTAAAGATTAATAATATTTAATGGCAGACTGTTTATTTATCTATAAAAAGACATTTGCAATACTGATGAGGTCAAAATAATAGGGAGACCGAAAAAGGTCGCCTTAATCCAGTGGTCTCCCTAAGCCAGAAAATATATCCTCCTTGGTCTCCTAAAGCCATATGTCATATATATATATATATATATATATATATATATATATATATATATATATATATATATATATATATATATATATATATATATATATATATATATAAACGTATATAAGATGAAGTTACATTGATATCGCTATAATAATATGAAAATTGTCATCTATCAAAATTGTCTGTTTCAGCTCTAGAGGAGGAAAAGGGTAATGTATACAATTTATGCATAAGGATTTTTTTTTTTAAACAGAGGGTCTTTGAAGATTAGAAGCACGATTGTTAACTCGTAAGATCCCCGTTTTTCTTCGGACAGATAAGTGGGTGCAAACCCCCAAATTTGATGCATTGTTTAAATATATTTTTTGACGATATGTTTATAGGACCAAAAGGAAGAGGGAGTCCTAAACGAAGTAATTAAATCTCATGTAACCTGGACAATGAAGGTTCCTTGCCTCAGGATAAATAAACTAGGATTTACTTTACTTTCTACAACTGTTCAATCGTCCGCGTGGTGCATTGGTTAGAGCGTTTGCTCTAAAGTCGCGGCGTAAGGAGTTGCTCCTTATGTCGCGGGTTCGAATCGAGACCGGTCATTCGGATGAAACCGTATAAATCGAGGCCCCGAGCTGGCATGAAAAAAGATCTCTCACTGCTCAAAGGTCGTAAGTGCCGAGTACAGGCCTAAATTTGCAGCCCTCAACCGGCAAGTAGTGGCGTCTCAATATGAGTGAACAATTCTCAAGGGGAGTCAAACAACCAAACAAATACAACTGTTATTGAGCAAAAAACCCTCTCAAAATTGAGAAATGCAGCATGCTTCTTTGGTAAAGGTTCAGGGAATAGGCTAAGAACATTTTCGAACATGCATCAAATTTTCTTTCATCTTATTTTTTAAAAGCCTCTTGGAATATCTAGCATAAGAAATATGCCCATTTATAATAAACATCGATCCATGTTCCCAGTACTTTATTAATTTTTCACCTGTTTTATGTTAGGATGGTGAAAAAGTTGACCATGTACCGAAAATGCACTGAATATTCTAATAGTTTTTTTTTCTTCATTTTTTTCTTTGTATGTTGGCGGCCGGGGCAATAATTTCTATAGTCACAAAAAACAATGTACCTCTTTTGGTGTTTTGAACATTGGATTTCATAGGTCACTCAGCATTGTAAGTGTAGGCTAAGATGAAGCTTTTTTTTTTAAATCTATGAAAGTTTGAGTTCTCCTTGAATCCAGAAGACAAACAGCAAATGCATTTACTCATGAACAGTGAGCCTTTATCTTCGAATTTTGGAAAATTCGTGTATCGTCGAGGCATTGTATAAGCACTACTGTGTCTGGTAATATTGTCCACGAAAT
This sequence comes from Saccostrea echinata, assembly GCF_033153115.1. Classification (NCBI taxonomy): domain Eukaryota; kingdom Metazoa; phylum Mollusca; class Bivalvia; order Ostreida; family Ostreidae; genus Saccostrea; species Saccostrea echinata. The sequence goes on from NW_026889787.1 coordinate 2,518,527, forward strand.
GAAAATGCAAAACATCATTTTGTCGATATTTTTTAAACCCTAATTTTTTGATTCATTACTTGACACAACTGCATTTCATTTTTTTTTTTTTTTTTTTTTTTTTTTTTTTTGTGTACCTTGAGCAAGAAGTTGGGATCTAATGATCAGCGGCTTACAAGTACAAAAATGTGATTTAAAAAAATCTTTAAAATTACCTTTTAAGTTGTACATCAATTTTGATTGACAATACCCTTCAAATCTTCAAAATTATTATTTCTTTCTGAACTTCTAGCATATAGAAGGTCAAAAAAGATTGTGAAACTGAGATATTTTGCATGAAAATTGAGTTACTGCTTGTCCTTTATGAATATGTTTCTGGACAAAAACTGCATATAATTATTAAACAGTGATTTTGTGTTTATCAGATAGAACACGGCAGCGTGAAAGAGAAATAAGAAGACTGGAAGGTAACGACTTCACATAAAATTTACAATTACAATTTGTTAAACGAAGACTTTAATATAATGAAAGTTAAAAAATACGCCATATTTTAATTTTTTAATACTTGGTTATTGAACACAAAGTCATAATCGATTTAGATATTAGGGAAAGATATTGCATTCTGGTACGATGTCATTTCTTTTTAGACAAACTGACAAAGCAGATCGAGGGAGGTAAATACTTAAACTTTATTGAACGATCTTTTTGGATTGCAAGAACGTACGTTTAAAAAGCAAAATACACGTAACTACATGACATCTATGTAAGTGATACTAGAACTGTAAAAAATATAAAGATGTATGATTGTCGAACTTAAAAAGTAACAATTATTTCATGTAAATCAGACAACTTACAATGTATTTTAAATGCTGTTTTACAGTCAAAAGTAAGACAGAACATTATGGATTTGAATTTAAATTGCTATTACATTTAAAAAATTTAAGACTGAAAAAAAAGTTTTTGTAAAATACATATAAACGGCAGCAACGTTCATTTAGTACAGCGAAGAAATTTATGCTTTCAGCTGTATTTGTCTGCAAGATTTATTCAAATAAGAGACTGAAAATCATTTATGAGGCATGGACATTCTTGTATTGTCGTTTTCTTTTAATTTAAATTTCTCTATTGCAAAAATTATTCCGGTTCAATGATTTGAACTTACATGAAAGTTCTTAATATTCAATCACCTACAAATGTATTCTTTATAATTTGACATCAAAGACTTGTAAACATGGGTGCGAGCTTCTGTTTTTGTTAAGTTTTGATTTGCTGTCACGTACTGCACACATCACTGCAACACTGTTATGCTGGTTTTGCATTTTTTTCTATTCTGAATTTTCTTGATAATAGTATGCTTTATCCGAACACCACACATTTCTCGCTTTTCTTAAATATTAAGGATAAGTTTTAGTTCTTGAAAGTGCGTGAATGTATGTCAATCAAACACGCCCGAAATTCATGTTTTTTTTATGATTTTCAGATGAAGTGTTTCAGCACACTTTATAATATTGTATACTGGATTCCTAAACTACATAGAAATCCTTATAAACAAAGATACATAGCGGTTTCCAGTAAAAGTTCTACCAAGATTCTTTCTTTACCCTTACTAAAATATTAACAGTGAAGGAGAAATTTTAGGAGTAATGAACAACATATTCGAGAAGTAGTGTTATCAGCTGTGGATACTTAAAAAATCCAAGGAACTCTTAGAAATCAATAACATTAAAACGTATGACTTTTCTAAATGTTATACAACTATTCCCATCGATAAATAAAAGTCCATGGAGGCTTTTGGATATCATAGACAGCTGCTTTTTCAGTAAAAATTGAATTCGTAAATTCATCTACCTTGTCATTGGTCATTTGCAAAATTATTTTGCTTCAAAAATTCTGATTGTACACACAAGTACTCCGAAGTTGATATTAAAAAGATGCTTGAGTTTCTGATTGACAATATTTATGTTGTTTTGGATATCAGGTCGTCCAACAATCTGTTGGAATTTCCATGGGTACTAATTGCGCCCCGTTATTGGCAGACCTATTTTTGTATTCATACAAAATTGTATTCATATGAAATAAAATTTATTCAAAAACTTCTACATGAAAAGAAGTCTCTTGCTGTGGCCTTCAATTCGACATTTAGATATATCGATATTTTTGTCAATTAACAATATTCATTTTCATTCCTACGTAGATTCGATATATCCCTTTGAATTCGAAATAAAAGACACCACAGAGTCTTACACATCTGTTTCATATTTGGATATTTTATTAAAAAAAGACGTTAATGGCAACTTTAAAAAAACTTAACGATAAATGTGATGACTTCAACTTTTCTATAACTAAGTTCTTTAACTAAGTTTTCAACTTCTCTTATTTATGTAGCAATATACTATTATCTCCTGCATATGGAGTTTATGTCTCCCAGTTGATTCGATACGCAAGAGCATGATCTACATACAAATAATTTCTAAAACGAGGCAAGCTATTGACAAATAAATTGATGATACAAGGATATCAACAGTCCTGTTTAAAGACATTTCGAAAATTTTATAGTTGTTGCAATGACCTTGTTAGCAAATACAATCTATCGTTAAGTCAAATGTTGACTGACGTTAACCGACTAACAAATTGTTAGGCCATTATTTTTACACTAAATTGACTACGGATTTTTCCGTTTGCCGATTCATGACAAGTAGCACACGGCGGGTGTGACCGGTCGACAGAAGATGCTTTCTACTCCATTGCACCTGATACCACCTCCGATGTTTTTAGAGGTACTTGTTTGTTCTGCTCCCAATTTGTATTGTTCCAATGGACTTTTGAGTTTGATTACTGTTCGTTATTCGTTATTTTCATTTTTCATTGGTCTGAAACGCTCTCACAACATGTAAAGCATGGAATTTTATTGAAACATTTTTGATGGATAATATAAACTTCAAAGCTGTGTCCATGCCCCTTTAAAGGTAATGCCCAGTACATATTCACAAATTTCAGTGAACTGAATCAAGAAAGAATCAAGAACAATAAAGATATGGTTTTATAGGAAGATTGGTGTCTTAAAATGGCTTTCTTGAGGGAGAACAATAATGTAATGTACGGCCACGAAAAGTTGAGCATATGCGTTAGTTTGCCCTACAATGATTGATGAATTTTATGCTAAAAAAAAAACAATAACAAAGTTCATAAATTTATTGATTATGTATGTAATTTTCATACCGTTATCATAACTATTCAAGCATTATTAGATAATGATAACAGATAATTATTAGATAATTATAACAGATAATTATTGAGATTTATTTTTAATCTGATTTTACATAATTCAAAGAAAAAGAACATGAAGGTAAGATTATTTATCATTATTTTGTTCATTTTGCATGAATGATGCGGCAATTTCTTACTAAAACAATGTGACCATAAAACATTAAAGACAGAAAATATATTAATTGACAGTTATCAATTGCCGAGTTAATTATGACTAGTTTTAGTAGTAAGGGGGTGGGGGGGGGGGGTAGTCTCGAAATAAAGATTCTGTTGATGTTATTCTCCAAGCTAACAATAGCTTTACTAAATGCATTCAGTTTCTTTGTATGGTACAATGTAGCAGTTAGAGTTATGTTAATTTTGAAAATGGAAGTCTAATTTTTTTTTTTTAAAGTTTTTAAAAAATTTCTGTAGGGTAATCACATGTGGTGAAACATAGTATGCCTTTCTATTTTTGTAACTTGTTCTTATGGAAATTATTACTGACTTTAACTTACTTACTAATATATGATTTTTACTTTCATTATGTTTAAAACTTTTATTTATGCATTTATCTTATTTTATTTTTAAGCCCTAGAGCATGAAAGAAGTAAGTGATTTGAATATAAAACAGATATGATAATGAATATTAATATATCAAAAATTAATTAACATATATTTGTATAAATCCGGTTTCAACAAACAAAGATTTAATGAACATAATCACATATAGAAGGAATTGCAATATAAGTGTAATCTAATGTTTACAAATAATGTGCTTAAAATATTGTTATGAGCATATATATATATATATATATAGAGAGAGAGAGAGGGGGGGATATTCAATGTTTTGTAGATGAATATGGAATTTATTTCACGAGTGGGACAGCATGTTTTGATATTTTCAAGAGTGCGAAGCACGAGTGAAAATATCAAAAAATCCTGTCTCACGAGTGTCATAGCTTGACGTCATGGTTGAGCGGTTGAGACGTCATAGCTTAGCAGTTGTGAGATTGAAAAACATTACTTAGCATGGATTTTAGCAACATATTTGGGAAGAAATTTGCAGTTTTAGCTCTACCAAGATGGTTAGTTACTATCTCTATCTTATGACAGGCCAGAAATTATTTTTTACTTACTTTGGTATCCTTTCACACTGTGAGAGAATATCATTTTGGTATCCTTTCACGCTGTGAGAGAGTATCACTTTTATTCAATTAATAAATATATATTATTATAACAGTAACTTGATCCGAGGAGCCGTATCACGTCGAGTTGACAGGCGCGGATCATCAGATCAAACGAGACGCGAAGCGTCGAGTTTGATCTGATGATCCGCGCCTGTCAACGAGACGTGATACGGCTCTTCGGATCAAGTTACTGTTATAATGATAAATTTATTATATACCCCTTTACAACTAGCAAAGTATAATAAAAGGAAAACTTTTTTGGATCAATTACATAACTTTTATCCATTAAACAAACCATTTTGTCAAGGAACTTTTTGATGCGCGAGAATAAAAACGTCATTTATCTGTGTACTACGTCATCAGTTTCAGAGAGGGGTGATATGGATTCAGAAAACCACAATGTGGTGATCTGGAAAGTCGGATCACACTCTGTAAAATTAAGGACATACGCAACGTAGTTTGAACTTTATTGTCTTTTTCTCTGGAGTTGAAGAGTTCCGATACTTAAAGGAACTGTGTGCTACATTTAAATGTCTATATATGCGGTTGTACACTTCTTCTAAAACAAGTTTGGATAAACAAAACATCTAGAACATATGTTTAGTAATTTTTGTATATTTTTCTTTGAATTGTACAAGAATTTTCATCAATTGATATCTTTTCAAAACCCCTGGTAATGCATGCTGCTTTTTTGTCTACGAACATCTGATGGCACTATAATCTTAAATTAAAAATATCTTGAAAAATTATCAGTAGGTAAGGTACGTTGCGTATGTCCTTAACAGTAACAAAAACAAGGAAATTGATGGGTATATAATAAATCACAGTATTTCACTGTTGAAAACGTAATATATATATATATATATATATATATATATATATATATATATATATATATATATATATATATATATATATATATATATATATATATATATATATATATATAACTCTTTACCAATTTTTACAGATCTCTGGATTCAAAAGCGGGCGGAGGAATACATAGGTAAGCTATACCGTGGTATATTTTATTGCACCGTGCTTTTATTTTCGATTTGCGGAGTAATAATATGTATCAGTGATTGAACACGTAATTCAGCACATAGAAATTAATTATTAAGTACTTTCACAGCCCAGCATATTGAAGAACGGGAGAGGAAAAGTAAGCATATATATAATAATGTCTATTTCCGATATCATATTTGAAAAAGTGTGAATTTCAAAATAATACTGTGAAATGACAATTATGTATATTACATTGAATTATGAACTATATATAACGTTTGGTGCTTATTATATAAATAGTGCACGTTTTTGAGGGTAACAGTTGAAATTGACACCCCAAGGAAAACCATTGTCAACCGACGCGTCAGCGGAGGTTGACAATGGTTTTCCGAGGGGTGTCAATTTCAACTGTTACCCTCAAAAACGTCCACTATTTATTTTATTATACTGAATGTCTTATTGATTTCGGATGTCATAAAAAAAATTCGGAGATCGTCGTTGAGTTCACGCTTAAGCTTTCATACTCCCCGCTTCTATTTTTCTCAATAAGAAAGCTTCGGAAAAGATTTATCAACCTCTTTATTGTTTGTTTGCTACTCAAAAAGTCCTTTATCATCTAAAGTTTGCACTCCCAAGGATGTTTCGTCTGTCATTTGTTGTTTTCAAGTAAGCTACATCAGACGCAAGCTTTTATTGACGTCGTTTATTCGTCTTCTTCCAAACGCACAACTGACGTTTTGAGAATTCTACGGTGAACCGTACGCGCATGATTTGAACGCATGTGATATTTTCGTAGTGTTACCCGTTGTCAAGTGTGTTGCTAACGCTGAGGGTAACATTACGGATTGTTAAATGCGTCTAAACCAATCAGATTTTAGTATTTAACATGAAAGTATAATAAAATTAAATTATTAATGTGTTTGTTTTATTTGTTTTAGAAGCTGAAGAAAACATGCAAAAATATTTAGGTACCCTTTTAAAGGATCAATTTTTCAAAATCCATGGCAAATTTTTTTGTAAGATTTCCCCCTTTCAGATAAAACTCTTGTTGTTTTAGAGCCACTCAAGAAGCCGTGGCGAATGATCTCAGCCGAAGTTGATGATCCATGGACTTCACAGGTGCGGGTAAAAACTGAAATACACATGTAGTTATTTACAAAAGTTATATCTTTAATACGGCGTGCTGCTCTGCATTGTTAATGTTATATATTTCATCATATTAATTAAGTTCAAAGAACAACTTATGGAGAAAATCGTAAACCTGGAGCCAGCTGCTGGGATCAACTATTTTAATATTTTGCTTCTTGGACAAGCTGCATCCGGAAAGTCGTCTTTTCTCAATACATGCGCTACTGCAATAGAGGACAATAATAGACTGATAACCCTCAGTCAAGTTTATCAGAAGGCTTCCAAGAGTGTGACTACGTCAGTAAGCAGCCATTTTGTCAGCAATCATATTAGGAAATTTATAAAGATGCGCAACTTTCTGTAGACTCTGTCATAGCTGTTATTTGTTATATCTGTATAGGTGATAACTTTATATCTTTATCTGACGAAATTCACTTCGTTGTAGTGAAATATTCTCTATACATGTATAAGCTTGATGAATACAAAAATCTAACAATGGCATATTCCCGTTGACATATCATTTTAGCTTGAAGTTTTCCCGCTTCATACCAGGAATGGACAGATTCTTCCACTCCGGCTGTTTGATTGCAGAGGACTTAATGTAGAACACGGTGTACCCACAGAAGACGTCATGCTGATCGTCAAGGGACACGTACGGAACGGGTATGAGGTATAAATATGGTTACAAATGCACATATACTGAGTACATGTAATTTATTTTTCAACTTTATTATTTATTTTTTGTTATATATATTTATTTTCGTACAAACACATTGAGGTCTGATTTTGCCTCATTTCAAATTCTCTTAAAGCCGTTTTACAGCTTCAAAGCTGTGTGATCTTTCTTGGATTTATCCAAGTTTGGTATAGCCCGCTGAGATGGACTTGGAGGACAAAATGAGTGAAAATAAATTAGTGATGAGATTTCTCAATATTCAGGAAAAGACTGATAAAATGTAAGAAGTTATTGTTGTAAATATACATTAATATTTTTTTAAATATGTCAGATTAATCCAGAAGTTTCTATCAAGAAGGAAAACCCAAAATATAGAGAAATTGCGGAACTGAAGGACCGTATGCATTGTGTGGTTTATGTTACTAATGCTGAGAATCCGTCAGAACAACTGACCGATCCCAAAACGGAGGAGCAGCTTAGATTTGTCCGGGAAACGATCGCCTCTGACCGTAAGCTTATTAACTAGTTTTCTTCTACATATTTAGATTACAGAGAAGGTACTACGCTTATTGCTAACCTCTACAACAAGAGGCCCATGGGCCGCATCGCTCACCTGAGCACTTTGGTTAGAGAGAAGAAGAAAATCAGTTCAGTTCTGAAAAGTTTAAATATATGTGTCCCCCCGACCCTACCCCTCTCCCTACTGGGGGGATGATTTGAACAATATTGCTTCCTATTAATATGATTAATCATGGCTTTGCTGTTTTTGAAAAGAAGTTCACTTTTCCGGTTTATTTTGATTTCGATGTATTCTTTGTTTGGTAAAACATGTCGTTACACGAACAAGTCGTACATGACATGCTGGCAGCCATTGTTTGATGTTTTTATTTTCGTTTCACAGATGTACCACAAATAGTCCTCTTCAGTAAGATTGACAAACTCCGCATTTCCAATAAGGATGATTTGCGGGATGTTTTCAGAAGTCAGGGCGTTAGGGATACCTGCTACAAGGCTGCAGAATACATGCAGATCCCGTTGATGAATGTCCTACCAATGTCAAACTACCACGAGGAAAACTTGCCCACTCTAGAGAAGGATATCCTAGCACTATTTTATTTATTGACCATGATGCAGAGAGCCAACGATTTTGTATCAAACTGTGCTAAAGTAAACGTTCCTGAGGAATTTTATGATTAATTCTGTTTTTAAAAAAATATCTGGGAAAAAAAAGCAAACGTATATTTAAATGCTAAGTATCTCTGTATTTACTTATTTATCGACTCTTACAAGAATATGTGAGTTGGAATTGATGAAAGACGTCACACTTAAACTACGTGCTAATTAAGTTTATCATATACATTGTTACACTCTCTAATGACGTAACAATTTATTTTTTAATTATCTCACTTGAGATCATCATGTATAATTGTTATATTGTTATATTCATCTTGTAATACGTCACATATAATATATATATATATATATATATATATATATATATATATATATATATATATATATATATATATATATATATATATATATATATATATATATATATATATATATATATTTTTTTTTTTTTTTTTTTTTTTTTTTTTTCAGAAATCATGCTGTATTAATTTTTACTTTATTTGACTCAGTTATTATACAGATAGCATTTTACACAAGGCTGTAGGAGAATGCATGGGTACTTATCCTGACAATCCTGTCAGATGTAGTATCTGAAGGTACTATGACAAGGCTGTGGCCACACAAGGGATCAAAAGTGTACTATAGAAATGTAGAGGAAAAACTTTAATGCATATTACGGAGTATTCCCAGGAACTACATGTATAAGGCCAGAACTTTTTACAAAGTTACAAGTAGTCTCATTTATGTTTACATCATACCCTCTGGGGGCGGATCAAAATTTAGTGAATCTGTGTGTATCATAACAGAGAACTTGACAGAATTGAAAGAATCCCCCACCCCCCACCCCCCCAAAAAAAACAAAACAAAACCTTGGAAAACAAAACGGCTACTTAAAAGAGTTCCCATTGTGGGAATGTGGAGGGGTTGACCGTTTTACAAGAGGAGGGGGACGGGCTTTCAATGAAAAATTTCATATTTAAGTAAAAGTAAAAGATTATTCTCATAAAGCCTCCTTTCAGTACTGTCGGACTGAAATGTGCCGCATATTGTATTAATTATTGTGTACATATATATCTGCAGTAATTAAATGAAGGCTGGAGAAGTACATGTATCACATTTTCATTAACCTAATCATACGACATGTACAGTGTGGGTGTATCTGAATCGATGAAAACATTTGTTGTTATAAACAATATCACAAATAAGTTTAGACTCAAGAAATTCGTTTAAATGCATTCTGAGAGTATTGCATAAGCAATACTAGTACCCTACCAGCAAGTGTAATCTGGTTCTCCTTAAAAATAAAAAGGCTATATAATTCTATCAAAAACCACTGAAATCTAACAAGATGCTCTTTCTGATCTATAATTCATCAAGGTAGATTCACATACCAAAAAATCAGCTCAATATCTGCAAGTTCTTTAGGGGAAAAGTGCTGAAAACCACGTGGGAAATCCGGTTTCCCTTAAAAATTTAAAAGGGGGGGGGTAATTCCATCAAAAATCATCTAAGTGGAACAAAATTCAAACTTGATCTGTAACTCATCAAGGTACATTCACATGCCAAAAATCAGCTCAGTATCTGCAAGCGTTTAGAAAAAAGTGCGGAAAATTAAGTGAGACGGACTGGCAGACAGATATATGGGGAGGGACAGAGAGAATGACTGAGTGACAGACTAGACAGACGAGGAGGAAACCTATAGTCCCCTACGGTTTCATCGGTAGAGGAATAAAAATTCATGGCATGTCTTAAATAATGTTATATAATGTTATATAATGACAAAGCTGTGCTGTTCATTTCATTAATTAATTTACATCTTATCAATCAAATGTTCATAAAAGTCTGCAAAATGGCGTATCTAAATAATAAAACCTCTCCAAAACATATTAATGAGAAATTGTAAAGATTAGAACAGGGGTGGATTTTTTCCCGAAGGAGTGGGGGGAGGGGGGCACATTAACTCTAGTTACAAATGAAATGTCAGGCTCACAAATTTTTTGACAAGCAAAAAAAAAAAAAGATAATAATAATAAATAAAATAACAATAAAATAAATAAATAAAAAAATTAATAAATTGATTAATCAATAATAGGGCCTAATAGTAAAAACTTCACTAAATTTGAAAAAAAAACTGTTTCGGGAGGGGGTGTCTTAAGTCACATTTTAAGAGGGGTTTGAATTTCCTAGGGGAGATCCAAGGTAACTTTTTCATTACTTTTTCATAAAAATTCAAATAACTCTCAACCCCACTCCGCCCTTGTTAGAAGGATGGACAATCGGTCTACTACAGTCCCTGAAACGTTCTACTTTCCCATTTTTCCGTTCGCTCACCGTTCGTTCACCGTTCGTTCAGCGTGCGTTCACCGTTCGTTCAGCGTGCGTTCACCGTTCGCTCTCCGTTCACAGTTTTGCGTTCACCGTTCACTGTGCGCTCGCGTTCACCGTTCACAAAGCGTTCAGCGTTCGCTCTTCGTTCCGTTCACTTTGCGTTCACCTTGCGTTCAGCGTTCACTTATCGTTCAGTTTTCATTGCCATTCGGAACTCCGAAGTGAAAGGACTTATCTTTTTGTAGTTAAGGAGTTACAGGTTTTTTTTCAATTTATTAACTAACATATCATGTTTGAAGAATCATTATTTCATGAGGAAAAATATCTACGATATATATTTTTATTATTTTAACTTAGCTGTTAGGTTATTTATTAAATTACTCTGGAAAATAAATGTTGTTACAAGCACATTCTGTACTTATGTAGAACGATGTGAAATATTAAATTTAACTAAGGGCAATGTGCAAATACTTCAAGCACTGCAACATTTTGTTGTTTTGTTAAAGACGACAAATCATTAATGGAGATCTAATTATTCAAGTCAAATAATTACACAGCAAAATTACGAAAATATTTATTTCTAATACGTTTTTTTTCAATTACTACGGAAAATATAATAGAACTAGTACTAGTTCTGAGAGTTATACATAGTACTGCGGATATTCTGTTTATTTATTATCTTTCGAACGAATTGATAGTGTGGTTAAAGGAAATATTTATTTAAAATGTAATGCACTACAGAATTTCTCTACTGTAATATGTAAAGTCTATAGTTATAGAGAAAAAAAAAACTTTCTTCACCGTAACTTTATATGTTTGCTAATCGATATGATTAATACTCCCCCCCCCCCTTCCCCCTAAATCGGTGACTTAGTCAGTACCATATTTCCAGAATGTTTTAATTAACATTTTAAAAAAAAGCTACGGTCTTCTTTAGAACAAAAATTTCAGTCTCAAAACAAACATGCATCTAAAAAAGTCACAAAACAATAGAAGATCAAAATGTACACGTGTCGGCGGTGGTATTTGAAATTGGCAGAGAGTATGTTTCACATTCAAGTGTTAATGCCTAATGTATTTTACTAATTTATTATTCAAATGTTGGAATCAAATCTAGAAATGATAAAAATAAATGTTATAACTTGTTGGAAATACTCGCACTTCATCTTCGATGTGACGAAACTTTCACACCTGCACAGTGTCGAATGATTTTGATTGACAGGACAAGCACGTGGACTTCGTGTGAACTTGAAGCAGGAAAATAATAAATGAGTATGACTGTCAAACAAATGGATATGATTTGTTGATAAAAAAAAAGAAGTTACTTTCACTGTCTGATATATTTAGAAAAAAATTTCCGAGTTTTTGTTTGATATAGGTACAAACATTTGGTGAAGCCTGAAAGGAGGGGGGGGGCTAAAACTGAATATTACTCTCTCTCTCTCTCTCTCTCTCTCTCTCTCTCCTCTGTTTAATAAAAACTATAACACCATATTACTTAAATATCAAGTTCTGAAAATTGAATTTATAACAAATAATATGAATATGTATCTTTGTATCATCATGATCTTGTCCGAGTATAATCACGGCCATCTAGAGATGCATGTAGACGTCTGCTCAATAAATCATAATGAAAAATGGAAATGATTCATTCTATAAATCATAAGATTTCTCTGATTTGTTATCAACTAAGAATAAGCATTTTTATTTTCCAACTAAAAAAAAATATCTTTTATACTTCAGCGTTCGGCAACAATTGCAATGTTTTAATGCGATAAAAATCGTGTGATTAAAAACTTAATGTGCATGCATCGTCTTTCTGAGGACAATTTTGGAGAATTTATTTTATTGACTTAATTATTCATACATTTATTTGTTTACTTATTTATTTATTTTTTTTTTTTTTTTTTGGCACCTGACATTATAATACAATAAAATAGTTTCAATGCAAGGAAAAGATCAGAGGCATTCCGAATATATCGTTCATCTTGCGTTCACCGTTCGTTCACCGTTCACTTTGCGTTCGCGTTTGCGCTCCGTTCGCGTTCTGCGTTCGCTCACCGTTCACCGTTCACACATCGTTCACCAAGTTGCGTTCAGCGTTCACACATCGTTCACTCACCGTTCGCTCTGCGTTCGTTCAGCGTTCGTTCACCGTTCGTTCAGCGTTCGCTCACCGTTCAAGTGGGAAAGTAGAACGTTTCAGGGACTGTAACGTTTTGGGGCTCCACCAGTACTGTTAGTACTTTGATTGCTTGTCCTTCGGAACTCAACATAGCTAGTTCTGTAGTAAAGCATCCAAGGTAAACCGAGTGTTGAATACCACAGAGAAAATTCGATTTCTGTAAACAAAATAGACTGAGCTGGCAGTATTTAAGTAAGTCTTTAAACCATGGCAAGATTTTTTGAAGATGAATTAGTTATCAAGTACTTTAATCTTGTTATTCCACGAGCGCCTGATATTTTATCAAATAAAGCCCTCGCTTAAAAAGTCCTTTTAGCTGTTTAGTTCTTTTAGACTGAGAGCATGATCTTTGATCTAGAGCTCAGGAGCTTACCTGCAACTTACTGATAAAATTTCAGGTACCTGTCTGTACAAATATAGAAGTAGATTTTCGATCTAGAGCTATGTTCATAATATTTGCAACTTGGTAAAATTCCAGGTGTGTCTGCATTAATTAATAAGACAACAGCGGTTAAATTGGTACGTTAGATCTTAACCATTAACTAGCAGTAATCCAAATTTCCCACTACCTACATGTCCACTACTAGGGTAAAGAAAAAAAGTAAAAAAGCTAAACATCTTAGTTAATTAAGTCTGTCAAGAGTGTGCTGACTTTTCCTATTCAATTTTAGTGAGGTGTTTCCACGCATGTTTTTGATGACCATCTTCATTGGTAAATTCGACATTATGTTAGTACATGTATATATGGGAGATAGATTTTTTAATTTTTACAAATTTACTATATTAAAAGGGGGTACATCAATCAGACTCCTTACATCTGTCTGTGTCACATACATTCTGTGTAAGAAGCTTATGTAGAGTGTAATAATATATATACAGGTGTGGATGTAAAAGTCTGATTTTAATTAAATTGGGTGATGGTGGGGGGAGGGGGTATACTATGAATGTTATTATTGTTGTTGTAAAACACACAATTATATATGCAAAATGGAAAGGTGTTAAGAAAAACAATATTTCTACTGAGCTGTTTATGTTAAGATGAATGCAGTATCTGGAAAAAAGAGGAATGTTACATGATTTGATACACTGAAGTGAAAATTCAATATTTTTAGCAAAGTTCACTCTTCTAGAAGACAGGCATATTCATAACATACAAAGGATTTTGCAATTGAACCCTAGCTAAAAGACACTTTTTATTTCCATTTTCAGATCACACTGGTACATAAAAAACAGGAGGAAATGAAGACTTCATGAAATGAATTAAGAATCTAAAATATGAGTGTCTATGTACAACAGTCAAAATCTGGTGAAACAATATAGATTTGCATCAGTACTGAAAAAAATAAAATGGGAATTATAGAATGACCATTCAAACTAGAAACTTGATCAACATATATTAAATTCAGTAAAACATTTCCCAGATTTGAAGATAATCATGGGGGATGTATTTGAAGATAAACAACATTCTGCTGAAAGCCCCCCTGCACAACGTGTGTCTCGCATGTCAATACCAAGCACTAAACAAAATGAAGACAAGCTTTTGGAAGAACAAAAATTAAAAGAATCTAAACAGGACAAGTCCAAAAAATCTCATACCAGTAGAGGGCACTTCAGTTTTAGCACAAATAGTCCAACACTTTCAAGTCTAAAACGGCCTTTGAGACATTTTCTTGTAGCTGCCAAACCATTTTCACCAGTAAAGCATTCAAAATTTAAGCTTGACAATAGTTGTAATTCGAACACACCCTTGCAACTTGGAGCTCAGAAATTTCTACAATTGTCAAACAATCTCTTGAAAGATGATCAATCAGGTGTGGCAGTGCCCAATTCCAAAGAGGTCAAGACCAAGGTTGTTGATTTATCCTTTAATGAGTCCACAGAAACTGGTTCTATGAGTAATACCTTAAGGATTTCTTCAAAGCATGGAACTGACAGGGCAGTAGAGGAAGTGTCTTTAGGGGAACAATACCAGCCATCTGACAATCTTTTGAAAGCTGATCTGTCAGGCATGTCCACTTCTGAAAAGGTTAAGACTGAGGTCTTCGATTTTTCCTTCAAGAGTTCCCTAGAAACCGGGTCCTTGAGTAATGTTTTCTCTGAAAATTCTCTACACCATGGAACTGAAGTGCCAAATTCAGGAGATGTTAAGACAAAAGTCTTTAATTTATCATTAAATGAGTCTCCAGAATTCATTTCCATGTGCAATGACTCAATAGACAGTTCTTCATGGCAGGGAATTGAAGTATCCAACGATGTTAAGACTGAAGTCTTGGATATATCATTAGATGATTTCACAGAAACTGATTCCATGTGCCATGACTCGACTGAGAAATTTTCACAGCAAGGAACTAAACTGTCCAACGAAGTTAAGACCAAGGTCTTTGATATATCTTTTATTGAGTCCTTAGAATCTCATTCCATGTGCAACGACTCAACTAAAAAGTTTTCACAGCAGGGAACTACAGGACCCAATTCTGAGGATGTTAAGACCAAATTCTTTGATTTATCATTTAAAAAACCCCCAGAAACCAATTCCATTTGTGAAAATTATTCACAGCACAGAAGTGAAGGGTCCAGTTCTAAAGATGTTAAGACCAAAGTCTTTGATACATCATTAAATGAGCCCCCCGAAACCAATTCCATGTGTAATGTCGCAACTAAAAATTCTTCGCAACACAAAACTGAGTCGGTAAAAGAGGAAACGACTGTAGTAGAACGACATGTCTCCGTTACCTTCCTACCAGTCCCTCACTCTGAAATGCAGCTTCTTCCTCTCCAGCAAGGAAAGATAAATCATAAAGAAAGAAGTAACGTTGAAGAAAGCAAGGATGATTTATGCTTACGTGAGATTGAGGCTGGTGAACAAGCAAGTCCCAAGAAGAGGCAGCAACTCAGTGGTCCATCCAAAGAGACTAAAGAGGAGCCAGAGTTGGTAAGACTATACATTTGTTTCATTTAAGGAGTAAATCATGTATGCACCTGCTGAAAAATGTTGTTTATGCATCTCCTACCTAT
Organism: Saccostrea echinata; assembly: GCF_033153115.1. Classification (NCBI taxonomy): domain Eukaryota; kingdom Metazoa; phylum Mollusca; class Bivalvia; order Ostreida; family Ostreidae; genus Saccostrea; species Saccostrea echinata. Next base: position 2,534,413 of record NW_026889787.1, read on the forward strand.
ACTATGCAGAGCAGGTAAATATATGTATTATACTTGAATTATTTGGGTCTCATAATTATTGTAGTATTTTAAAGTAGCTAGCATGCATAATGAATGTCAGACAGTGTGTTACTTGAATGTTCGTGTTGTTTACAGCATCTGGTGATGACTTATTTAATAACTGATGTATTATAGGGCTATTGAACTTATAATGGTGAATATTGGCTCGAGTTGGTTGTACAAGCCAATGAGTGCCAATATTCACCAAAATTAATTTAATAACTCCTTTACTATATCATTATAGTTAAACATTTTCAAATTGATTTAAATGTTAATTATTTATATCAAATAACTCAAAATTGATGTGTGAAAATAGACACATCTTAAGACCTAGCTGCCACTACCCAGCATAAATATTGCCATTGAGCAGTTCACCAGAGGACATATTTTTGTTTACAACGGGGCATTCAATATTGAACCCTCACATTCGGAATGATTCGGGGCATACTTGTATACATATTGCAAACTAAGCATTCAATAAAACACCAAGATATTGAACGCTAAAATTCTCTAGAATTTTAGTAGTTATTTTATCATAGACTATTTATTAGCTATATAATAATTGTCATTATTGTGTGACTGTCACACTTTCTTAATTTTAGACTTATAGAATGATGTCAGCTCAATTTTTTTCAACATTTGTTCTTGGGTTATTTTAGATGCAAACCTTTACTTTGTTAACATGTACAAGTATCTCATGACCTATACCATTTCTGCCATCTTTACTTCAGGAATTAGAGGAAGACACAGAAAAATCTAATGGAAAAAGACCAGCTTTAGAAGAAGACAGTGCAGAACCCAACAAGAAACATCGACCTCTCAAATGTGAACGCTGTAAACAGTTAATGCTATCCAATAACCTAGAATTGTCTAATGATATTTCTTGTGAGTTTTGTTCGAAAGAGTTTGACTGCTACTGTGCACTGGAATTCCACAAAGTAACCATTCACATAGAGAAGAAACCTCATTGTGCATTATGTTGCAAGGTTATAACGGGCCCGAAATTATCGGAGCATTTACAGAGCCATGGGCTGACATCACAGGACCTAATGATCACATGTGGTGATTGTAACATCTATGGTTATAAGTGGTCCAACAGAACCTTCTTTAAGAAAAATACTTTCTGTACACACCTGCAAGGGAAGGATACTCTTTATAACAATGTATTAATAAAATGTCCTAAATGTCCAGCAGAGTTTGATAGGCTGGAGATTTTTGAAAGTCATCGAGAAAAAATGCACTAACTTTCAACATGATTTATCGTACTGTAAACAGGGTTTTTTTTTCACCCTTTCACACTAATGTCTTGCAAACAATTTGTCCCATTTTAAATTTGCCCAGTCACAGTTCTGTTTTGAAAAATAATACCATTTTCTTTGAATTTGCCACGTTTTAAATTCACCCACCTGTGAGTAGGGAGAAATGGGCGAAAATAGGACGGTGGCAAAAATTTCCCTGTTTACAGTATAAATCAACAAATTAAAATTTCTGTCAAAGATACTGGATTTAAGCTACTGAAATCTCTAAACTCCAAGTGAACTTAAAGAAAAACATTTACTATTTTTTTGTTTCATTTATTGTGATTGTGATGGATTGAAATACAGCTGAAATTGTACACAGCAGAAATGATTTGTTACATATACATACAGTTTTTAGAGACAGTATATGCTTATTGTAGCAAACACATTCATTATAAATTCATAAATACGGTGAGGTGATTGTCCTCCCCCATTGCTTTAAAATAGTAAAGTAGACAGGACAAATATATCGAATTAAGTTATCAATGAAGCCAAATTGTCCGTCTTTAGCAGTGTTTGAAATAACTGTGTGCCCAACTGCCCAAGATGCACAAATTTAGCAGAGGGTGAACAAATTTGCATGGTTTGATGTTTGACTGGACCTGTTAAAATTTTCGATAATTAAAATTCATATATTTGTCAATGATAAATCTCTTTCACATCAACTAATAGTATCGGTAGCAAAGTGTAACAAGCCAAGAGGAAGAATTCATCAGTCTATAGATTCTAGTTGGTTTGAAAGTATGGTGACCTGGTTCCAGTCACATAATTGTTAAAAACAAATTTATAAATTACAGACATTTTCTCGGTCAAGTAGATCTTTGGCAGGGCTGACAACTTTTACTAGCAGTCAGCCCTGCATGTCTGGCTAATTTTGCAGTGAGTTTCAAACACTGTCTCTAGCACTTCTGTGTAAGTGTGTTTTACTGTTATGTATCAGGTTTAATGACAGCAGCTAGGCAATTGCATGAATAGTTTTTCATGTTAATTTTTGACTGGCTAAAAAGTTGCAGGGAATATATGATATATCATGTCTTTAATATATGTAAATTGTACTAAGGTAATCTATCATAATGTTGTGAGCATCAAATAAAAACATAACTATGTCTAATCTTTTTTTCAGTTTCATTTCTTGTTGTACAGGTCAAAGGTCAAAATCATATTCTGTAAGTTTATGTTAAACATGTTTGATAATCCTTAATATGATGTTTGCATAACTGTACCCTATTGTTCTAATTATATTTCTTGGTGGTAAGCCAAAAATAAAGAGACCATGATTTATCTTAACAAATGTTGAGGTCAAATTCACTTACAAGTAGAATAGAACACAGTTGTATTTACTATATTGGCTAATGCTCATCAAATAAAACATTGCTTCCAGTGAAATTTGCACTTCCAGAGCATAATCAGCTGTCTCACAATTTTAGAAATAAAAAAGAAATAAAAGAGACAGGTTTTGAACTATAGTAATGCAGGGACAAAAATATATACATTGTACAAATTAATATATAAATGTCATTTTTTATCTTAGTTGCCGTGATAAAATTTTCATAAATACTATGGTAGCACAGAATGACCAGTAAGGATTTGCTAGGGGGCGAATGAAATCCAGTCAATGCGCCCCCTAACAAAACCGTCCCGGTCAAAGCGCCCCGTGATTTTGGTCAAAGCGTCCCCTGATTTTGGTCAAAGCGCCCCCTAAAGAAATTTTACAGAAAAATGATGTGACAAAACCGCCCCCAAATATTGGTCAAATCATAGTAGAAAACAATTCCAACGAAATGAGAATGTTCGCCGGTATCATTTAATTATCCCCCTCCCCCTAAAAAAAAAATTGATTCCGATACCGTTGCCCAGCTCTTGCCACGTGGAGGCCTTCTCAAAAAGAGCCATAATTTTGAAGAAAAAATGAAAAATTTAACCCAAAGATGACTTTCTGAACTTCAAAATCCAAGTATTAAACACAATTATTGCAAAATATAATATACTCGATAATCTCTCAGGAACATTTCCAAATTACGGTTGACTTTTGTTTGTTTGTTTTATTTTAATATAGAACAGAAATGATTTTATCATACAAGAAATTTTTGAGAATGTTCGCCGGTATCATTCAATTAAAAAAAGCACCCCCCCCCCAAAAAAAAACAAAGAACAATACCGTTGCCCAGCTCTTGCCATGTGGAGGCCTTCTCAATAAGAGCCATAATTTTGAAGAAAAAATGAAAAATTTAAACCCAAAGATGAATTTTTGAAACAATCAGACTTCAAAATGCAAATAATTTAATCCAAACAGAAATAATGAAACTTTAAAAAATAATAATTTTATTTAAAGATGGATAATGAAACAATCCAAATGAAAAGGTAACAATTATTGATTTTCTAATACCGAATATTTAAAATAGTAATAATATTAAATCGCGAGTGTAAAAACGATGTTTAATTAAAATTATACAAGTAATTTAGCTTAATTTTTCTAAATTAATCAAATTGAAAAAAAGGAGAGAAAAAAAAATGAAAATCCTGAAAGGAAAACATGGTTAATTAAATGAACAATAAATGTTATCTGTGAAAAATTGCATTAATATCTTTTTTACCAAGACATTCTGAATTAAGAATCTTTCGGAGCAAGGTGGCACATATACAATATCTTAAAGAAAAAAGTAAATAAAATACTAAATTGAGACATTAAACGCATGTAAGATAAATGCTGTAAGTTACTATTTACAACTATGTACAACATCTGTCTGAAAAAGTTTCAGATCCCCATGCATCACGCAATGTCGCAGCAAGGCGACGTAGAGATCTGATACTCATTGTCCAGGGCTCTTTAAAAGGTCAGTCACGTCTGTTTGTCAATGGGGCCTATAATCTTACCACACTTGGAAAGGAACCGCAGGGAGCGAATTTCCTTGGACTCGTACTGGTCCCAGAGGCGGAAGATTCGCTGCTGTTGTCCGGTCTTCCTCTGTCTGCGGCATAACTTTCCTTCGGACACCAATTTCCGCTGAAGGGGTAGCAGATTGGCCTCTTGGTGGAGAAGTGGCACCAGAACATAGAAGGGCAGCTGTCCATTTGGTGATTGGTCGTTGAGGCGCCGGTGCCAACCCTCAACGTCGTTGTTGGTACGTATCGACTGCCTGAACACCGACCATGAGTGGGTGGGCCACAAGGGATTGTCTATCCAGGTCTCCTCCAAGTAAACCATCAGCTCCTGTTGTTTTTAAAGAAAATCATACTTAAGAATATGCAATTTTAATCAAAGCATATTGTTTTTTTTTTTTCAATGTAAAAAATAGTAATATATATAATGAGATGCAAAAGTTGTATTTAATAAAATACCTCAAGCAGGGGGGTCGAGGCTCGCTCTCGAAGCTTATTGAAAGCTTGCCCGATGTGTGCCGAAGGAAGGAACGGCAGGCCAAGGCTTATCAAATCGTGCGTCCCGTCGTCATGTCTGTACGCTGACGAGAGCCCAATAGAAGCAGCTTTTCGCCAGACAGCCTGGGTCCAGTGGAAGACACATCCATGGATGTTGAGGTCTGGTAAGGTCTCCCTAATGGCTTGCCAAAGACCTGCCTCAAAGTCAACAACAACGCTGTTAACTTCAGGCTGCCTTGGCAGGTGTTCCAAAAGAACAGAGAGGACCTGAAATAAGTTAAAAAAAAATACAAAACAATTTTTATTCATTGTCATTACAATACTGACATTTCACACACTTTAACTTATTTTAACTGAAAATATGTGATGTTGGTATACATGTAAACATATTGAATTTTTCTTGGCCGATTAAAATGTGATTTACTAATAACATTCATTTATTTTGTGGAGAATACCTCGCCATAATCCCTTTTCCGCTTCCCAGACATCAGAATGAAGACTAGCGGAAGCTGCTTCATGACATCGCCCGATTTGATGAAGGCGTGGATAGTCAAAAGCTGATAAAACGGTGCCCGGACGATCTGAAAGTCCCGTCCATATACCACCGTTTGGCCCCACAGAGAGTTTGAAGACCATCCGGGGTGGCAAAGATGAAATGGCGGCGGTCTTCTACTCGTGCCTCTCCTATGAAGAAGTTGTCCGGTAGAAAATCCACATTAACCTAGAAAATGATATTTTGATAAATCTAACATATATTTTTTTTAGTTTGCCAGCGATAAACTTCAAAAATATTTTCAACAAGAAAAAAAAAAGAAAGATTAATTAACAAATAAATGTGTATTAAACTTATAAAAAAAAAAATCTCGCTTGCCATTCACATACATTAAATATGTAGTTACTTTACCTCGAAATCTGCCAAGTTAACCGGGTGTTTTGGCCTCGCAACGCTTTTGATCTAACACTTCAGCACCAATCGACGACTGTGTTGTTCTTCCGCATTCGCTGTAGTAGAGAGAGTTATTTTTATTGGAATGAACAATAAATCGCCTTAAGGACATACGCAACGTACCTTACCTACTGATAATTTTTCAAGATATTCTTAATTTATGATTATAGTGCCATCAGATGTTCATAGAAAAAAAATCAGCATGCATAACCAGGGGTTTTGAAAAGATATCAACTGATGAAAATTCTTGTATAATTCAAAGAAAAATATACAAAAATTACTAAACATATATTCTAGATGTTTTATTTATCCAAACTTGTTTTAGAAGAAGTGTACAACAGCATACATAGACATTCAAATGTAGCACACAGTTCCTTTAAGTATTGGAACTCTTCAACTCCAGGGGAAAAGACAATAAAGTTCAAACTACGTTGCGTATGTCCTTAATCTATTATCAAGCATATTCTCAATATGACTATCCCATATACTATATAACAATCGGTTAATTTATTGTCAGCATTTTTGAAAATAATTAACTTTTTTGAATAGTAATTTATACTTTGACTGTGTAGGAGTATCCTCTGCTGTCGGTTAATTTTCGTTTTCCCTGATTTGACCCAGTCTCCTCCACATGATACTCGATGGGTCGATCCATAGTCACTTCCATGGGTTCATCTTCTGCCACCGACCTAAAAACAACAGATACTGCTTATTTACAAGCTTAGAACTAGTGATGATCTAAGTTCTAGGATGATGCAATATATTACACATGTAGGTACTGCAATTTTTTTTAATAATATATTTATTATTATATTAGAATGTATAATGTATTACTATCTCATATATATGATGTATGTAAATCTTACTCTTCCACGTCTTGAGGTACGTCATCAATTGGTCCAAAAGATTCGGAAGATTGGTCAACAAAGGGTGGTGGTGTCCTCCGTAATATAGTATTGTCCAAAATTACCCTTCTCGTCTGGTCTGGAACACTGTTATAAAGAAAACAATTGTTTATTTTCTGTGCTCGATGATACCCATATAATTACACATATATTCTCTATTAACTATAAACATATATATAATTGACTTAATTATTATAGAAAAGTTACTTGTCCATGTCGTCATCCTCAGAGTCACTTGAAAATTCGTGGTTCCGTATCACAAATGTTTCGTCCAGCCGTGCCTCCGGTATGTGCAAGTCCATGGAAATTGAAAACCGTCCAAATTGGCCCTCGGAGATTGAAGATCTGAAAATGAATTCAAACCAATTATATACAATCTCATCCAAATGTTGAAACGATAAAATGCTTTCTCTGTTTGTTAATTCGGGATGTTATGATTGCAACTATAACCTGCACAATTGATCATATGAGAATTTTCGTATACAATATTCCATTGAGGTAAATAAAATTAAAAATGAACTCCAAAACAGAATCATTACGTTACATACCGTATACTCTGATTCCCAACTCTGGTGCTTTCAAAGGCAGGCTGCCCGATCGTACTGCGCGATTGGTTATCATCGTTGATGGAGTGGTTGGTGTCCTGGGCCCCCTGGTCGTAAGTGGTGTTGATGTCCTGGGCTGACTGGTCGTCGTCCTGGGCTGGTTGGTCGTCGTTGTCCTGGGCTGGCTGATCGTCGTCATCGTTGTCCTGGGCTGGCTGGTCGTCGTTGTCCTGGGCTGGCTGGTCATCGGTGTCCTGGGCTGGTTGGTCGTCGTTGTCCTGGGCTGGCTGGTCGTCGTTGTCCTGGGCTGGCTGGTCGTCGTCACAGACCACATATTAAACTAAATCTATGTAACGATTGATGACACTTAAAAGACTTTTCATTCCGAATTTAGGGCTGTGTAATTTTCGATACGATACAATATTTTATAAAGCGCATTGTGGTATATTGAATTCTTTAGCTAGACTATCTAAAAAATCTGATGAATCAATTAATGCAAAATTTTTATAAAGAAAAAAAAACAACAACTAACTCCAGAGTTCCTGTATCATTGTCATTACAAAGCACACTTCAAAGAATATTCTAAGCTAAAGAATTCTAATCTAAGATATTACTGTATACTAAATCATGATCTATATAAACGAAACATTATACATAGTCCCTTATATTTATGCGAAAAAAATGAAGATGTGTACCATTTCCTTTTTGCATGCAGAAATTGATCTAATCAGGAAGTACTCTTTTTAATCGCTTGTTCACTCTTGAACTGGTTACTATCGATATAAATCTAAATCAAAACAGTTAAAAGGAAGAAACTAGCCAACTCCATGAAAGTCAATGTGTTCTTGATCAATAATATTGGATAAATTAAGGAGATAACATTAAAGTGCCATTAGATAAATAACATCATTTTGAGTATTATTCATTAACTATAAGAAAAACTGACTGCCCGATTCGTGTTGCAAATTATTTTTTCGATACAAAATTTACTTGAATATGGATAGGTATAGACATATCGATATATTAATACAATCCTTTTATATGTAATGCAGTCTCATTAATCTGCTGTCGAATTATGAATGTATCATTATTTGGAGCGAAAACTTTGATAGTCCTGCTTTACAATGATCAAAAGCTGCTGAATCTCAGAATATACTAGAATGTCAATTTTTAATTTAAAGAGGATAGCATCACATGGACATGTTATAAACCTCATATATAAATAATATCATTAAATATATAGATATGCGCACTACATATTTGTTATTTCTAAAAATTTGTGCGCTATATTTTCACTTCTTGTAGTGTTATTCATATCATACGAGGTTACAAGTACCTCTGACAATTTTGTTTTTAAAAATGAATTTATGCTATGTTATATTTTCTCTTGTGCATTTACGATAGCCACACATTTTCAAAATCTTATCATACGTAGTTAATCTAGTGATAATAATATGTTGACCAACAAAGTAGAAATGTTATGGGTATATTGAGTATGAATGTAAGAGGTTTTTTCTTCTAACAGCCTAAAACGTAGAGATGTGTTTAACTAGGTCAGAAATTAAAAAAAAAAATCTCCGTTTCCTTCAAGAAACACACAGTACTCAATTTTTGGCACCAGAGTCTAAAAAGTCTAAAAAGTTATTGAATAAGATGGTGTGTCGCGAAGTTTGGAGGTTCAGTGTCACAAACAAACGAATTACATTTTGTGAAGCAGGAAATGACGTAGATTCTTTGAATCTTTTCCATTCGTATAAAAAAGAAGGTCTTTCAGAAAATTGACAAGAAAGCATTGATGTAACCATCAATTGTCGCCCGGGAAATAAATAAAGTAAACAATGGAAATGAGTCTTTATCATCAAACCGCTTCGATATGTGTGAAAAAGGCATGCGTCTAAATGATGGAGACGATAGTCGAGAATATTTTGAAAACTTATAGTTGGATGAAAATCGAACAAAAACGATACCCTTTTAAACTTTATCAATTTCTCAAGTAAATGTTGGCTGCATAAAATATAATTTGAAACCAGACACATGCATCACCTATTTTCAAAAATATCTTTCACTTTAAGAATATAATACAAGAACTGTGTAAAGTACATTTTTACGTTTTTATGCGATAAGTAAAATTCGATGTTTTAAAAAAAGTGACCTGTCGTTTTTTCGATAGTAAATGATAAGCAACTTTATATATTAAACATGAAAAACATATATATTTTTACAGATTCACTTTATGGAAGTAAATATATTGTGTATCTCGTAATCCTCCTGTTTTAAACACACTTAAGGAATTAGAAATGAGTTAATCAATAAATATTTTTAAACACATTACGCGACGTCAAAATGAGAGATTTGTTTTAATAAACCTATCACAGAAAAGCACGGGAATTTTTTTCCCATAGGAATGCACATATTCACAAAGAAATTTATTAAATAAATCATTAAAAAAAATGAATAAAATAAACAATGTATTTTGTAAAATGGTTTGGTCTAAAGCCTAAGGTGATTAACTGTCAACAGTGTGCGGTCTTTGGTGCCCCCCCTCCCAATCCTGTTTTTTTTTTTTTTTTTTTTGTTTATGATAAAAGCAGATTTCATTCAGTTAGCTGAATTTGTGGTGTGTGTTTTCCAGGAGTAAAAAACATTTATCTGGACAATAATACGACACTGATGAAAAAATACATCGGAACAATAACTGTAGACCCTCTGTACACTAAGGAACATTGACATTAAGAAAATGCGATATATTTTGAATTAAGAATATAAATCATATTTCTTTTAAAAATGCTTTTCATCTGCAGAAATTAATAGCAATGATTATAAAATGTTATCTCTCTAAATTTGATAACTTCACGACCTGACCAGTGGGAGTGAGGGATGCCATCCTATTCAGACATGCATAGATACATGTAATATAAAATGTTAAAATCCGTCATAGTTTACAATTCAACATAGTCATTGTTAAACATAAGTATACATGGAAGTAACTATAAGCATATGGACTGGTGTTTTTAACATTACAGGAACTTATGTTTTATTATATTAAACATGCATACTTTGGTATGCTGGAAACAGAAATTAATTATAACATCATTTTCAACCATGATTATAGTTTGTTGATCATTTTGTTTAACTTACAAGAAATAACAATTTCTTCCAATTGAATCTTATAACCAACTATTTAAATAAAGAAAGAGATATGAAGGCTTGGCAGATTTATTGTTCATATGATTTTAAAGAAAAATTTAACCCCCCCCCCCCAAAAAAAAGAAAGTCTTTTAGGAAATGTTAACATCTGAGTCCAATTAGACTTGTGCTACTCAAATTATATCTCATCTACTTTATCAGTATGTTTACTGGAATGCTAAAGTTTATAAATACAAAAGAAAATAAACTTACCAGTGTTGCAGGTTCTGTGAGTCCATTTCTCACAGCCATCACACTGGATTGCGTGTTGGCGAGGCCTAACCGTCTTCTTACACAGAGTGCAGGAATTCATTTTGGTAAATGATATTGAAGTTAAAATTTGTCTCAATATATACTTTTTCCAATATTGAAAATAATTTAATTGGTTAATTTCAATTTGACCAATCGGAGGTATGCAGAAAATGTCAAATACACGATGCTGAAACCCTTAGATCCTCATGTTTTGATAACAATATACTAGTAAGAACTGACATTGCCCTCATTGGGGGTTTGTCGGTCCATTCTCTTTTGAAGATTGACACCCATCTCCCTATGATGATTGGTCGTCAACCTACCTCTGTCACCTTGAAAATGTTGACGAAGACATACACTTGCAAGTAGACTTGCACTCATTTACCAGTGAATAACACAATTTACTATAAGAAATTGATTACAAACATTCATTTCATAATATTATTTTTATATTTTATTTATTGCTTTAGACATACATCTTACCGCATTTTAACAATAACATAAATAATACAAAGTATTACATAATAGCTTTGTATGGCGATTTTTATAGATTACAATATGATAATAATGATTTCTGGGAAAATTACCATATGCGAGAACTCTCATATTTTTCTCTAAATTACAAAGATCATAGACATTGTGAGCACCTAATAATTGTAAAATGTTAAAAACAAGAGATACAAACTGAATCATAGTATACTTGTTCAAATAAATTTTCACAATTTATCATTGGGTGAAATGTGACGAAAAATATGGGATTTCGTTGTACTTCAATTTCCTGAATTTATTAACCAGTAAATAACAATTTACTATAATAGAATTGATTGCAAACTTTAACGCAAACTTTAATTCATAATACAAGAGTATAAATTGAATCATCAGTACTTGCTTAAATAAATATACTTGAATTTCTAATTACACATGCGCCACATTTTAATTAAATTCGCGCCTGAACATAAGAAAAACAATATAATACATAGTGATATTTGAATACACTATTGATAAATAGATAATGAAAAAATTATTGATATATAAATAATGAAAAAATATTGATAAATAGATAATGAAAAAAAGGTTTCGTATGTAATAAGTTTTCGTATCGTCTTTTCCCCTTAAAAAATAGGTTTTGGGGCGCTTTGACCAAAATCATGGGTTTGACCATTGCTTGGTGACAATTTCGAAAACGGGATTCTTCTATACAATTATATTAGGGGGCTCTTTGACCCAAATCAGGGGGCGCTTTGACCAAAAATTAGGGGGCGCTTTGACCAATATTTCGGGGTAGTTCTGTAACTTCATTTTACTGTAAAATTTCTTTAGGGGCGCTTTGACCAAAATCAGCTGGGGGCGCTTTGACCAAAATCATGGGGCGCTTTGACCAATATTTGGGGGCGGTTTTGTAACATCATTTTTCTGTAAAATTTCTTTAGGGGGCGCTTTGACCAAAATCATGGGGCGCTTTGACCGGGACGGTTTTGTTAGGGGGCGCATTGACTGGCTCCCGGGGCGAATATGTCGTTTTCAGTTTATTTACCCTCGGGTTCGTTATTCGAGTAATACATCTATGGTCAAAGCCAAGAGAACTTATCGGAGATGTTTTGCATATATATATATAACTTATAAGGAGGTAGATTACTTTGTAGTAAGTAGCATTTAACACAAGACTTAATATTTCCAATAGTATTGTGAAATAGGGACATATATATATACTTGTATATAGGTTCCTGTCTGCAGGTGCACAAATGTGTCTTTGACAGGGCAGGTGCTTGCCATCATAGATTTGCACACAGCTTAGCTGTTTTGTACCCCAAGATGACTACTTGGTACTTCAGGTGGTATAGGAAAGATCTGAACGTATGGTTATATTTTCTTTAACTGTGATCTCATTTTCAGAAGTTTATTGGAAAAACTTAAATTCTTTCGGGTACATATCATATGATGGTATCGGGTGGTTACGTTCCGATTCCGTGTTCGACCCGCGTGGTTACGACCCGAGTGGTTTCGACCTACTCTAGATCTAATATACATCCCTACATGTCAATAACTGAGTACAGGGGTACACACTGTGCGGTAAACAAATGAATATTCGGTAGCTGTATATTGCATGGCTTCAGAAATGTACGTGTCAATAGGTCGTTGTTTCCTTATGTGTAGCCAACATGCAGTCAGATGGCTTCCTAACATTTTTTTCTACTATCGCGGAGCATGGATGTTATTAATTTGATTTAGTAATGAATTATATTTGAACAGTTTTCCATAAAAATTAATCAAATACTTCTTCAAATGTACCGTGATCACATATGCACTGTCTAAACAATGTACGTTGCTCTAAATTAAATTGCACACGATAATTAACACTATTTAAATGATAAAAATATACTTGGTCGATATAAAAAAAAAGTAGACGAAAAAATAAAATGTAAAACTTTTGAAAGTGTTAATTAATTTCGTTCCGAAGCAAATAATTGTTAATTAAAAGCAAATAATTGTTAATTAATTGCTTTGGAACGAAACCACTCGGGTCGAACATGGATTCGTGTCGTAACCACGCGGGTCGAACAAGTAATGGGAACGTAACCACCCGCATTCCATATGATTATGAAACCAAAACATAGTTACACTTAACACGAACAGTGTATGTATTGTATCTTGATCAGGTTGAGGTTTGGTTCAAAATGTTTAAAATATGCGTAAATAATTTATTGCAACAACTTTTGATCACAGCAAATGAATGGATTTTAATGATTTTAATGAATATATTTTTTATAGAAGATCAACTTGCTCAGAGCGGAGAAAAAATGCGGGTGGTTACGTTCCGATTACTTGTTAGACCCGCGTGGTTTCGACACGAATCCATGTTCGACCCGAGTGGTTTCGTTCCCAAGCATTTAATTAACAATTAATTGCTTCGGAACGAAATTAATTAACACTTTCAACAGCTTTACATTTTATTTTTTCGTCTACATTTTTTTTTATATCGACCACGTATATTTGTGTTAATTATCGTATGTAATTGAATTTGGAGAAACGTACGTTGTTTAGACAGTGCATATGTGATCACGGTACATTTGAAGAAGTATTTGATTAATTTTTATGGAAAACTGTTCAAATATAATTCATTATTAAATTTTATCAACATCCATGCTCCGCGATAGTAGAAAAAAATGTTAGGAAACCTTCTCACTGCATGTTGACTACACATACGGAAACGACTACCTATTGACACGCACATCTCTGAAGCCATACAATATACAGCTACCGAATATCCATTTGTTTACCTCACAGTGTATACCCCTGTACTCAGATATTGACATGTAGGGATATATATTAGAGTAGGTCGAAACCACTCGGGTTGTAACCTCGCGGGTCGAACACGGAATCGGAACGTAACCACCCACCCGACAACCGGAGAAATATATGGCAAGAAATTGGTACTGTGTTTTGAGGTCATACTTTTGTACCCTAGGGTACATCCCCTATTTATCCTTTAACAATAAGGTTACAAAAAGGTTATAGTAGAAAACCATTGAAAAATAAAAGTAGAAATTAAATTTCTGAAGGACTGTTAAGGTGACCTGGTTACAGAGGGTACAATGCTTACTCTCTCTGGAATAAATTACAGGCAAACGAGACCACAGAATTTATTTAATGATTTGATAGAATGGGCAACAAATTGGAGAGGAAATTCTTCAAATAGACCTTATTTAAAGGTGCTTGGACACAGATTTGAAGTTAATATTTTCTCAAATTTTTGGTATAATATCATGACTTATATGTTTTATAGCATTTCACATGGAAATAAAATAAAAAAATTATTTTATCTGGAAATTATTGAAACTACAAATTTCGAGACACATTTGATTGACACATCTATGCACTTTCACAAAGTAAACTTCATCCTTAATACTTAAGAAAAGTAGAAATTTTGTTGTGCATTAATGAAAAATTTTAAACTGTAATCCAGAAAAATAAAGAGTAGAAATGTGAGAAAGCAAAACCAGCTCACCAGTATTGTCAGTCCGTGCTCAGTGATATGTGCAGATCGAGTTTAACAAATTGAACACACCCGTGAAACGTACTTAAACTGTTTTTGTAAACAGGGCACGAGCTCTGTTATTGTTAATGTTTACGTTTCACTGGGTGTGTTCAATTTGTAAAACTCAGCACACATCACTGAGCACGGACTGACAATACTGGTGAGCTGGTTTTGCTTTCTTACATTTCTACTCTGAATTTTCTGGATTATAGTTTGAATATATTTCATTAATACACAACAAAAATTTTACTTTTCTTAAGTATTAAGGATAAAGTTTGCTTTAAGAAAGTGCTAGGATGTATCAATCAAACGCGTCCCGTAATTTGTAGTTTCAATAATTTCCAGATAAGATAATTTTTTATTTTATTTCTGTTTGTAATGCTATAGCAACATATAAGTCATGATATTATACCGAAAACTTGAGAAAATATTAACTTCAAATCTTTGTCCAAACACCTTTAATGTAGCAGAACATTACTTGTTATGAAAATAAAGTCTTTGAAACCTGAAACTTTTTATTTATTGAAAATAATTACATCAAAAAAGTTAAAAATCACTAGTTCATATGGTATACAAATGATATCTAATAATTTTAAGTTTTTATTTTTAAGCGCTCGCTCTTTGAAATCATGCTTTATATTCATTAAAAAAAATTATATTACCTGGTACTGGTACTCGCTTGCATCAAAATTTTTAACCCAGGGGTTGAAATATATGCTAGCCCGACGACTGGGGCTAATCATTGAAAGACTCGGGCCAGCTAATTTAAATGTAACTATAGTCCGTTGGACTAGCAGAATGGAAAAAAATTCTCATCAGTTCACTCTCTTTTCTATGTAGACTGGTTTCTTTTGACCGAGAACTAGTTTAATTTGTTTCTTTCACCAAAGTGTTTGAATCTTTAACTTATGTTTTCATTTTGCATAAAAAAATTTGAGGTTTGGGCTAGTAAATTTTTACTGATCAGTAGCCCCTGGGCTAGTGGGATTTCCAGGAAAATTTCAACCCCTGTAACCCCAAAATGAAAAATAATATTTGTAAAATTATTTCGCCCACTTGCCTGACTTTTTATTTTTGAAAATCCGAAGAACTATTTTACAAATTGGACTGTGGCCTAAACAGTAAAGTATGACTGCTTTTATTATCTATGAACTTCGGGTTTCAGGGGACCAGTTATTTTCTGCAAAATAATTTCAGTTCTGCCATTCTTGCATTACTGTTTTCACAGATTTTCATTTTTTGTCCATGCAAGCATAGCCACAAGATATACCTACATTTTCTGTTACATATCATTGTTTCAAGACCTGCCCATGCTGACCAACATGATTTTAAATGACTGCAAGAATTAATTGATGTTTTGTTTGTGGCCTATATTTAATTCTTCAATCTTCTTTCATCATACATGTACATGCACGTGTAATGGCCAAAAAAAAAAATCCTCAATCATTGCAGTAAAAAAAAGAATAATGAAAAGAAATTTATTTTATTTAGTAACTAAAATCAAAAAGCCAGACTTTAAGTCATGTATTTTATTTTTCAGTGGGAAATGGGAAACATATCCTTAGTCTTGTCTTAGTGGGAGGCTAGAAAAGAAAAAAAATGTGTGACAAATCTTAAAACTCTGAGCAGAAACAGAAGTAGGATAGATCTTCCTTTGGAGACATGAATCAAAACCCCGTTTGGAATGGTGCTTATGCTCCAATTTTGAAGAGATTTCAAGAAGTGGTCAATGCCAAAAGAACCGGTGGTAAGAAAAAACAGTATAAAGTGGTAATACTTCGACCAAAACCAAGTGGAATTCTGGAAAGTCCAAATACAGTCCCTAAACACAAAGTTAACATTAAAACATATCAAACATTGGCAAACTTTACAAACAGCAGTTTGCCTCAAAATTTATCTTCACTTACATCTGATGGTGCAAATCATTCACCACCTGCTACTGACATTAAATCAGAGATTTGTGAAGATAATTTAGAACCTTCAAAGATTGTTTCAGGCTCATGTGATGATGATCCAGAAAAAAATTCTCAGAATTATCCAGCATTTCAGATCTTCTCTACCTCTACACCAGGAGAAGAAATACCTCCAGTTTCCCAAGAGATAAAATCAGAGGTTTGTGAAACAGATCCATCATCTTCACTATATTCACAGCCTGCACCTGTGCCATGCAGGGAGCTCGAGAGAAATTCTGAAAATTATACTCCATCTGGCCCACCTCCATATTTTACACTTCACACATCAACACCTAAAGTCTCCACAATTTCTGAAGTCCTCAAGTCTGAGACTGGTGAAGAGGATCTAGAATCTGCACAGCTCACAACTTTTTCAACTGTTAAACAAGAATTGGCCATGGAGAACTGTATTTCAAATGATAAATCTTTAGATTTCTCTCAAGATGTCTATAGTGGAAAAGAAGTATCAGAAATTCCCAGAGAAATCAAACCAGAGGTTTATATTGAAAATTTAGAGTTTTCACCACATCCCGAATATCCTTCTGTTTCAACCTTAGAAAAAGGCAGATTTTCTGCTGAGAACTATACCTATACTGCTGAACCTTCTGATTTCAATTACCACAGCTCTTCTCTACCTTTTCACATACCTGAAGAGAATGGAACAGAAACTTCTTCAACAGTCAGTGCAATCAAAGATGAGGACTACTCAGTATTTAATCAGACATCACAGGTCCAAAATTCAGAACACAGAAGTACATCAGATGAATTAATATTGACTGAACATCTTGTTCCAGTAACATTTAAACCTGCAATTACTGATCAAATAGAATCATTCCAGAGAGAACCTGGTCATACAACTGGACATGCTATGGTAAGACTTTTCATTTATAATACAATATTTTTGAATAAATGCCACTCTTTGTATATCCTTGTTTGATAATTTGATGAAAAAAGTATTCCAAGCCAGGTCACAAGCTTGCTTGATTTGATCATGCAGAACTAGCAATCTTTAAATGACTTGATTTGTAAATTTTTTGCAATGAAAAATGAACAAAATATTATCATTCACAACAGATTTTCATGATCTAGTGATTGAATTAAAATAGAATTGCTAGTATTAAAGAGAGATTTTTGTATTCAAATGAGAGGCCCATCGCAAACTTGACAGCAAACATTAAAAAGCTTTTTAAATATAATCTTCAATATTACTTTAATCCAAAAATTGAATAATTTCATTTGCAGGATGCAACCAACGTGCAACCAATATGCAAGTCCCTAGATGAATTTATGCTGACAGCAAAGTTTTTTAAATGTGGATTGTGTGATTCAGCATATAGGGAATTCCATGAATTGGGGAAGCATTTTAGGGCCAAACACACACGAACATGTCTTGTTTGTTCAAAACCTGTACCCCTATTGACGGACATGCAAACTCACTTAACTCATTGTCAACCAACTCAGCAAGGTCCTTTATTTGCGAATTGCCAAATATGTTCAAAGCAAGTAAGAGACAAGTCACTAGGCATACACTATAGGGTTCATGGACTCAGGCCTCAGGAGATAGTATTTAGATGTGATACATGTGGTAGGGATTTCCCATTTTGGAAAAGAAACAGTGATTGTGTGCACTTAGATGGTCAACCTTCCACCAGCAGAAAAATGATTTTAAATTGCTGTTTCTGTAAAACCCAGTTTGAGGAATTGCAGCCATTTCAAGACCACTTGAAAGAAGTTCACGCAGTAAATGGGCCAGAAATATTCCCTTGCAATATATGTTCAAAGATTTATAGTCGTCAATGTTATTTACAGAGGCACCTGGAGTGCCATGAAAGAAGAAGGCAACGCTTGATCGAACGGGAAATACAGCGTGAGATCGAACGGAAAAGGTGTCGTGAATATCAGAAGCGTCTAAAGGCTCTGAAGAAACGTGATAAAAGCAAGCTCAGGAGGTGTACTGTTTGTAAGAAATTTGTCATTCAAGCAAGGAAGATTTCAGATCACCAAGAAAAAGATATGCTCCAAAGCAAAGAACATAGGGAGGTAAACAATCTCAATTTTATGTGCACAAAATGTAAGGAACGAGCTAAGTTTAAATTAACTCTGTTGAAATATAGGATGGTCCAAAAAGTCCACAGATGTCAGGTTTGTTCAAGGACATTTGTTACGTTCTTTCACTTGACATCACATATGAATAGTCACGTGTCCAGCACAGAAAAGACCTGTGTTATCTGTTGGAAGACATTTAGTCAAAACAGAAATCTAAGGCTTCACATGAAAAGTCATGCAGTTTTTCACAGGTTTTCTTGTAAATTGTGTAGGAGAAAATTCACTTATCGCCATCAGCTTAACATCCATAATCAATTACATTACAACCCAGCACTTTTCTGTTATGTCTGTTGCCAGGACTTTGATAAACTTTACCGATTTGTTGTTCACAAGAAAAAGGATCCTAAAATGCACAAAAGGAAATCCTATCCAAAGGAAAAAAACCTTCACACTATGAATCCTGGAAACCAGACAGCATCTTATAAGTGTGTTGTCTGTAAGGAAGAATTTAGGTACAAGAAATGGTTAGACTATCATCAAATGACAACTCTGGACTTGAAGCACAATAGATTTTGCTTTGTGTGTGGAAAAATGTTCAAACTACCACGAATGTTGAGAAAGCATATGAAAACTCACCCAAAAGAGCCAGAAAAATTAAGAAAATCTTTCCTTTGCCACATCTGTGGTAAGCTTTTCATGCAAAGAACAAATCTGTGTTCCCATATAAAGTCCCACACTGTGAAAGAAATTAAAAACCCTGGAACACAAACGAGGTCCCCAGACAGAAGTTCTGTGTATGAGTGTGGTCTCTGTATCAGGGTGTTTTCTAGGAAGAAAGAGATGTTGATGCACAGAAAGGTACACGAAAGACTTGTCAGTCACAAATGTGAAGTTTGCAGTGCTGTGTTTGCCAGTCTGTCTGCGTTGAGCCACCACAGGCATAAAGTACATCATATTGAATTTAAGCGAATTTGTTAATCAGCAATGCATACGTGAAAAACTGAATTTAAGGGGAAATACATTTTTATTTAAAAAATGGACATATAGATGCTAAATGAGTACAAATTAGTATACATTAATGTCAACATATTGATCACTGTTAATTATTGGAAATATATCCTTATATATTACAATACAATATAGTAGAACCAATGACAGCTTTTGTTCTTTTAAAATGTATTGAAAAATCAAGGTAGTTAGAGAAGAGTTTATTGAAAGTTGAGGTTTAAAGCTGAGTTGAACATTTTACTACAGCAAAGGAGAGTACAGGGCATCATGGTTTATCAAGGTTAAGGATTAATATCTGAGGTCAACTTATCACTTAAAGAGCAAAGCAAAGGCGGATCCAACGCCGGCCCACCAGGCATGCGCCCCCCCCCCTTTTGAATTTTTTTGTTGAAATTTTGTTTGTATAGCAAGCATATACCTTCAGTTTAGTCCAGTTTAGTACATAAGTTGATAAAATGATACTACTGCCCTCCCCCCTTCCATGAAATTCCTGGATTCGCCACTGCAAAGGAGAATTATGGAAGTTTATGAAGGTTAAGGATGATGTTTACTCATGGATTTAGTTGACAGAAATGGATTGTTATAACGTACACTTAAATCATTTGCTGTAAATTGAGAAAATAAACCAAAATCAATATAAAATTGTATTGCTTATTATTTAACAAAAAATATGCTAGAACAATGGTAAATATATTGTGATGCAAAGGAAAATTGGATTATTTTTTAATGTTCACTATTGCACATGTCACAGGGTGAATAAATTATTATTCTGATAAATATTATATGTATGATTAAATATTTAATGACCTAATCACTAATCATCATTTCATTATCTTCATCATCATTTTCATCTATAAAGCATAGTGAATTACAGTCCTTTGGAATTTACTATGTGTTCATTCATAAAATATCTCATTCATATTCATGGGGTTGAATGCTCATTGGTGGATTTAGGAGTGTGAAAGGTCAAAGGTGTTTGTGTCAGAATGGGTGAGGCTTGGAGTTGTATGATTGGTTGATATTTTAGAGTGAGAAGTGTGTGAGTGGTTTTACTAGTTTGGTATTAGGTGCGCATGCTTGGCGCCAAATACCCCAACTAATTCACTCCACCCTAGGACAGCCAGGAGTAAGGAAGAATTCCTCTCCTACTCCACTAAGTCTATCATTTTATAATGTGGACAAATCAACTGCCTATTCGGTAAGAACTTTTACCACCGTTGCTTTGAATAAATTAAATATCTTATCAAATAATTATCTACTTAAAGATAATTACATTGGAAAAGTTAAAATATATTAAAGTAATTTAATGTGTGAATGTATAGGTATGAGAGTGTATTCATTTATTTTCATTACTGTTATTTGTTACAGGTCACCTTTTTAGTCTTACCATGAAATTGAAAAATATATAAATCGAACCCAACAGCTGTTTTCATTGTTATTATTAAAAAGGAGTAGCAAAATAAATTACGGCTGTGACACACAATTTTTCTTTTCTTGAGATATTATTCTGTAGGTCACAGTGACCTACATTTTGAATTTTACAGGTATTAACTCAAATGGTTTAAGATGCTTATGTTGGATACTGAATTTTATGATCATCAAACCTTGAGAGATGCATCCTAAGCTCTTGGAGTATATCAACCGAAAGTAGGCCACATTGACCTACTTTTAAAATTTCTTATCTAGTAAATATTTTGGATAAGAGGCCGAGAGAATCATCAAACCTTGTCAGTTGAAGCATCTTAGGTCTAATAGAGTATTTAAATATTTTTGGATAAAAAGATATTTAAAATTTTATTTTTTCAGTTGATACATCTTAGTCAACAGACAGTATCAATTAGATGTAGGCCAGAGTAACCTACCCTTGGAATTTCTAGTTGTATCTCAATATTTAGAGTACAAAGAGCCTTGAAATCATTTGGGTCCATGTACTATTTCAACCAAAAAGTAGGTAACTTTGACCTACTTTTGGGATTTCATTTTTGTATCGGCATATTTCAGATCATAATTAAGAGGTTAAGAATCAATTAACCTTGTCATTTGATGCATCTTGGGCTCTTGAGTGTGATATCAATTTGAAAAAGCATGCAACGGTATTTCAAGGCTTCAACTAAATATGAAACTGAGTGGCCTAGAATTAAAAAGACAGGGTACATTGTACAATTCATCAAAAGAGTGATTCTAAGCCATAGGGCCTGTTACATTAGGAGAGATATATTGCATCTTCATTTATTTTCTCTCATTTTGATGTGGACATCAAATTTATTAAATACCATATACTGTATACAGGAAAATTTTTGCCCCTTTTTAATTTTCACCCTGCACAGTTGGGCAAATTCAAAAAACAGTATAATTTGTGAAACAGAATTGTGACTGAGGGAATTAAAATGGGGCAAAATTGTTTGCAAGTGTGAGAGGGCAAAAATAATACGAGGCAAAAATAACCCTGTATACACTAGCAGGAAATTTTAATGGGGTGCTAACTGGCTTATTTTAGCAGTTTTGAAGTAGCCCACTAATAGTTTATTCGCTAAATTTGCACTTTGCACCCTTGCAAATAAGTATCGAATTGTAGAAACATAACTTTGGTCAGTCTGTTGTTAAGCATATCTTTCATCTGGTGTTGGTTTTTACTCAAACTCTTGCCTATATCAGTATTCAAATGTATATTACACATACTGAAAACTCACTAGTAAGAAACAAACTTCCTTTTTTTAACAACATCTTGGAGCTGTGTGTCTGCCAAAATTATAAGCATACCTTTGAGCAAAAAAAAAAAAAAAAAACAAAAAACATAGGTAATCAGAGATTACAGAGCTCACCTCAACAAATGTTGTCTTTAAGTAAGGCAAAGTCCCACACTAAACAAATAACCTTGGAGTGTGCATTCCTAGATGCATCATTTATGCAATTTTGGTCTGATAGGGCTTGCAGTTACTTCGGAATAGACTTATCTGAAAACTTAAAACTAGTCACTCATCCAGAAAATGCAAGTCAAATCCGGTATCCGAAGCAAGTTAACTTTGAGATTGTTCGTCCCTTGGTGCATCATCCATGCAAGTTTGGTTCAGATAGGCCTTATAGTTACTTGGAAATGAGATCTGCTCCAGAAACTTTAACCTGGTCACTCATCTGGAAAATGTAGGTCAGATCCAGCATCTGAAGCAAGTCCAGTTGTGTGAATCCTTAGATGTATCATCCTTGCAAGTTTGGTCAATATAGGGATTATAGTTACTTGGAAATGACATCTGCTCCAAAAACTTTAACCTGGTCACTCATCCGGAAAATGTAGGTCAGATCCAGCATCCGAAGCAACTCAAGTAGTGTGCATCCTTAGATGTATCATCCATGCAAGTTTAGTCAATATAGGGCTTATAGTTACTTAGAAATGAGATCTGCTGCAGAAACTTTAACCTGGTTCCTCATCTGAAAAATGTAGGTCAGATCCAGCATCTGAAGCAAGTCAAATAGTGTGAATCCTTAGATCTATCATCCATGCAAGTATGGTCAATATAGGGTTTATTCATACTTGGAAATGACATCTGCTCCAAAAACTTTAACCTGGTCACTCATCCAGAAAAAATATAGGTCAGATTCAGCATCCGAAGCAAGTCCAGTAGTGTGCATCCTTAGATGTATCATCCATGCAAGTTTGGTCAATATAGGGCTTATAATTACTTGGAAATGAGACCTGTTCCAAAAAACTTTAACCTGCTCCAAAAACTTTAACCTGCTCCAAAAACATAAACCTGGTCATTCTTTAGCTGAAATTGCAGCATCTGAAACCTTGACTGGTACAATGAAACACACTAGAAGCATCCTCCATGCATCTCTGACTAATATAGGCCATAGAAGTACTTGAAAAGAAAACTGCTCCAAAAACCTTAACCTGGGACACCAACGCTAAGGGTATTACATAAGCTCCCCCAACTTCGGTGAGGTGAGCTAAAAATGCCAAATTTCACACACTTGAATCTACACTACCTGAGGATGCTTCTATATAAATATGACTAAACAGGGCTCTGCTGTTCTTGAGAAAAAGATTTTTTCCTATATTCCTGTGAAAAACATTGATCCCCCCCATTGTGGCCCACCCTACCCCCAGAGGTAATGCTTTGAACGAACTTGAATCTACATGACCTGAGGATGCTTCCATATAAATATGACTAATCATGGCTTTGCCCCTCTTCATCATATTTTTTCTTGTATATATATTCCTATGTAAAACTTTGATCCCCCCACTATGGCCTCACCCTACCCCCGGGGGTTATGATTTGAACAAACTGGAATCTACACTACCTGAAATGCTTCCATATATGGCTTTTCTGTTCTTGAGAAGAAGATTTTTAAAGATTTTTCCTATGTATTCCTATGTGAAACTTTTACCCTCCCCCCATTGTAGCCCACCCTAGCCCCTGGGGTCATGATTTGAACAAACTTATTTAAATCTACACTATCTAAAGAAAGATTCCTTTAAGTTTCAATATTTTTGGCCCAGTGGTTCTTGGGAAGATTTTTTAAAACATGTCACCAAATTTTCACTATTTCTGAATTATCTTCCCTTGAATGAGGGCATGGCCCTTCATTTGAATCCCCATCACCCAAGGATACTTTGTGGCAAGTTTGGTTGAAAATGGCCCTGTGGTTCTTTAAAAGAAGTTGAAAATGTGAAAAGTTTACAGACAAACAGACAGACAGACTACACATACAGACAAAATGTGATCAGAAAAGCTCACTTGAGCTTTCAGCTCAGGTAGCTTTCAGCTCAGGTGAGCCAAAAATCTCACATGCTTTACGCTCAGATGAGCTAAAAATCGTAACCATATTTAGCATGGACTCTTCATTTCACAGAAACACAACACTAATGCTCCTCTTTATTTTTATTCACTATTATTTTATGCTAAAAAATATAGTATTCAATACCAATATTTCAACAACCAAAAAGATACAATGGTTATGAAATAATTATACATGGCACTGTTCATCTTGGGGTCTCATCACCTTATGTAGAATATATTCTGCTTTCATTTCTTTTCAAAAGTCTTCTTGAATTTTCCCCAATTCTGCACATGTTTTTTCCAAACATTTCATTTTCCTGTCCTTGTCATCCATTTCTCCTCTCAAAAGATCCAGTAGCATATCTTTCATTAACATGTCAATGCATTCATTCACAAATTTTGAGCTGTATTCAAGGTCTTATTAACACAAAAAAGCGAAATGTGTTGCTAATCCAGAAGCAAGTGTAAACTTCCAAGTCTACAGAGCAAACCAAGATGAAACATTGTATCCATAATTTCTTCTCGATCTTTTCTAACTAAGAAGTTGTAAGGCTTTGAGTAGCGGATTACACTTCTCTCATTTTCCACTGAATGACCATGTGCTAAGTTTGATAAATGCTCTCTGTCCAACTTCAAACACGTGAAAATGATCTGCAATATTGATATAACCATATTTTATTTATCTTATACATGTACAAGTAAATGTGAAAAAAATACTTTACATGGATTGATTTCAGTATGTTTCATACATTGGCATCATAAGAACTTGTTTGTACACTGAGCCTTTCCAATGGCATGACTTATCATGCCATTGCCGTTCTTGAGAATAAGATTTTTGAAATATTTTTCCTATGTTTTACAATGTCAACCTTTGATTGCCCACTGATGCCCCACTCAACTGCCAAGAAGCTGATTTTACATAAGTTTCGTATTTTCTAACCCAGTGGGTTTTCTTAAATGACCTTATAGGACACCCACCCTATTTTTGCCTTTTTTAATTATCCCCCCTTGCATGAGGATGAAGTTCAAAATGTGAAAATGTGAATAGTAAACAAAAGACATATGGCCAACTGACAAAATTTAATCAGAAAAGTACATTGAGCCTTTCCAGCATTGATATTAAAATTACTAACCATGTTCTTAATACAAATTATTCCTAAATTTGTATCTTGTAAAGCAGACTTTTTCCATTCCACTAAGAGCTCTCCTCCATGCCGCCCTAACAAGCTTTCTACAGACTGGCCTGTAAACTTCAATTTTCTGATATTGAAATCAGCGGTAGTTTTTTCTTCATGTGAAAGCGACCACCTCTTCACCTGAAATTAGATTTTTAATGTACTTAGTTTTAAAATCTACAAATTTAATTATTAACTAGAAGTCTATGATGACACTGTAGCTCTACTTATTTGTAATGAAAATAAAGGAAAACAGTTTACAAGCACCTGCACTTGAAAAAAAAAAAATCTTAGTTAGATAGTACAGAATCATGCAGCCTGATGCTTTTAATCTTGAAACAATTGCAAGTTTTGACATCAAATGAAAAGTAGGCATAGCAGTTTGATAGATATTTTCACATAATTTATCCTTTTTTAGCTGGGTTCAATTCTCAGAGAGCGTTAACTCCCTACTGTCACTGTGTGTCAACTGGATATGCTGACTGCACCACTGCCAAATTAGATTTACAAAATACAGTCAAACCTCATCATATCTAACCCGAGAAAAAACTTCTAGATATCCGAGGATTGGAGATATCGAGGGTAAAATACTTAAAGAATAAGTAGTTGGGAATTCGATCCAAATCACTTTGACATAATCATGTTCTTCGAGATATCAGTGTTAAAGATACCAAAGTTCAACTGTTTATAAACATGTAGTACAGTACTTACCGTAATACATTTACAGTATACATTAATCAAAATTATAATTGTTAACAGATACCATTTAGAACTTTTATACTAACCTCTCCAACAGTCACTGTCAGTAGAGATGAATTACTTTTAAAACCACTGTGACATTCCCCCTGCAACCTGTATCTCAGATCGGGAACACTTGTTGTAACTACTCCATCAAGCATCATTTGCATTTTCGGCAAAGCATCTCCTCTCCTGCAAAATTTGAATTGTCTCCCTTACTTCGTTTAATAAAAATACCATTTTTTTTTTTAGAATTTGATAAATAAGAAATGATATTCAGAAGATGTCTCATAAAATAAAATATGCTTCAAGATATTTTTTTTTCTCTCACGATAAAATTATTAAATGTAATTTGTCATGAAATGTTCCCCCCCCCCCCCATAAAAAAACTCTTTTGTAATGAAAGCAATACAACAAAAGATAGAAAAACATGTCCTTGAATTTTGTTATTTGAAAGCTGTTCATTTAAACATGCAACAAAGAAAGATTTGCTATTCTAAGCAGCTTAACAATACAAAGCTCACCTTGACACCGCTATCTACCGTATAAGGCAAAGCCTCACTTCACACCAAATAAATGTTCTAGTGGTGTTCATCCCCAGAGGATACATTGTACATCAGTCTTTGCAAGTTTGGTTAGGGTAGGATTGATAGTTCATTGGGAATGGACCTGCCTGAAAAGCTATAATCTGGTCAACTATCCCAAAAATGTAGGACAAATCCAGCATCAGAAGCAAGTCTGGTAGTGTGCATCCTTAGATGTATTGATGTATCACCCATGATAGCTTGTTCATCAAAGGGCTTACAATTATTTGGAATGAAACTTGCTCCAACTAAAGGTACAATGAACAAGCTCATAAAATAGTACCCCCCCCCCCCCCCCAACTTGACCTTGGTTAAAAAAATGACACATCCTATGGTCATGAATATTCTTTTAGAAAATTATGGAATAGTTGTTGACTAGGTGTTACCTTAATAACCTCCCCCACCCCTCCCCCCAAAAAAATCATTTGCTGGGGATAAAAAAAACTTTATTCATCCCAAAACTGAAGGTCAGATCCAGCATCAGAAGCAAGCCTGGTAGTGTGCATCTCTAGAAGCATCATCCATGCAAGTTTAATCTGTCACCATAGGGCTTATAGTTACTTTGGAATAAGATCTGTTCAAAAACATTAAGCTATAACCTTTTCACAAAATGTTTTACTGTAAGTATCATTGTAAGAGACAACTTATTTTGTTTGTGGCCCTTTTACATGTAAATAAACATGAATCCCACTCACCCAAGGATGCTTTGTGACAAGTTTGGTTTAAGTGGCAAACTTTGACCAACTGACTCCATTTTTTTTTACTCCAGAAACCACTTTAACACATTGCAAGGAACAATCCTTAATAGTTTCAGAATTGATTGGCTGAGAATTTACTGAGAAACAAGAGGCCCAAGGGCCTTGATGGTCACTTGAGTATAATACAATAATGTTGAGGGTCCATAGTATAAATTAAACAAAATAAACTGAAAGATGAAGGTATCTTGCGCAAAAGTAAAAGAAATAGGATGATCAGGGATCAACAAGATAGTTATTCAAGTAATCAGTAACAATGTAGATCTATTTACTTGCCTGTACTCGCAAACAAAACAATTACAAGTGCTTGAGCACATTTAGTAAACCCATCACATACCTTTTCACAGTGGCCTCTCTTGGTCATTGAAAAACATTTAACATACAGTAAAACTCGGTTATAGCAAAGTTCTAGGGACCTGAAAATTTACTTTGCTATATCTGTAATTTGTTATATTCGTTTAACGAATTCCTTAAAGTATATATAGGAAATTTGCAATATAGATTTTTTTCATTCAAATATGACTACCAATTGTATTTAGGGAAGTATAAAATACAAAATTTACCTTGAAGTTCAAAAGTTTTAGTATATTCAATCGAGTTTCAAATATCAATACTTACACAATTAATGTCAATTCAATATATTAAAAATTAAGATCTTTGAAAATTCGCTAGACGTCAATTTCTTTATTTTTTTTACTTCTAGGGGACACAAAATCAGTTCCCTATAACCCTAATTTCGCTAAATCCGAGGTCATTATAACGTTACCGTATATTTTTGCAAGGAATTGTTGAGAATTTTTGGGGATTGCAATAAACTTTGCTGTATCCATAAATTCGCTATATCCATGTTCATACTAAACGAGTTTTACTGCATATGATCTCTTATTGTGGCACCATCCTACCCCCAGGGATCATATTTGAACAAATTTGAATCTACACTATGTAATGAAGATTTCACAGAAGTTTTATCTTTTCTGGCACAGTGGTTCTTGAGAAGATTTCTTAAAAACATCTTTAAATTTTATTAATTCTTAATTATCTCCCTTTGAAAGAGGGCATGGTCCTTCATTTGAGCAAACTTGAATTCCTTTCACACAACTTTGGTTGAAATTGGCTGAATGGTTCTTGAGAAGTTAAAAATGTGAAAGGTTTACAGAAGGACACCAAAAAATGTTATCAGAGAAGCTCACTAGAGATTTCAGTTCAGGTGAGCTAAAAAGAAACGATTACAAGATATATGCCTCAAAAGTGTTTAACTAAATCAAGCATAGCACAAACTCACATAGCATTCAACAGGAATATCTTGCTGAAGAATATTAGAAGCTGACTGAATTCCCCTTCCACTCCACATCTTCCATGAGATCTCAATTCTTTTATTAGGTCGGAATAATACTCAACATACTCCAAAATACCAGTATGCCAAATGCTAAAAATGTGCCTGTAAAAATATAAACCATTTTACATTAAGTCATGAATAACGTATATGTAAATATAGTATGAACATGATGAAATGCAGGATTCAATGAATTTTCCTTAGGTTGATACTGAATTGAGTATAAATATTTGTTTTCAATTAGTCTGTTCTTCTTCATTGTCACAAGCCACAGGTTTCGTGTCCATTCTATTTCCCCAAATAGAATGGACACAAAACCTGTGGCTTGCGACTATGGATTTCATCTGGGCTGACTATCTTTCATGTAAAACACACCAAAATTATATCAGTCTGTGGTGAAACTCTTGACCACTCATGATGAATTATAGTACTGTAACAGTTACTTTACACTAACAGTGTTTTCCCTAAGAACCGGCTACCCGCCGAATTGAATTGAAGTGGTCAATTTGGCCAGTACCCGGTTCTTAGGGGCTTCAATTGATAAAAGTGCCACTTCGGAATAAAAAATGTATAAAATTTAAAAAATCAAAATTAGATTGTTGTAAGGTCCACAGAGATTTGTCATAAAATTCAACCCAAAGAGTGCGTTCAGAGTACTACTGTTGGCTGACAAAAGTTACCACTGGTAGAATTTCTTACCATTGGTATGCCAATGGTACATGTACCAATGTTTGCCCACAAAATTTACCATGGGTAGACTATTCTGCAGACAAAGTAGAGCTCTGTTAGCAATGGTAACTTATTTAATGACGTCAAAAAAATGGTGGGTACTGATCAAGTCGGTCCTGCTAAACAGAGAACACAAGAGAAATCTAGGTTCATTTAGTAAATTCAAATAAATTTTATGCATAATTGAGTTCATTTTTACTTTATAAATTGTTTTCTATCTATAAAATCAATAACATAATTATTTTATGAAAGTTTTATACATAAACTCTGTGTAATATATATAGGTATGGTACGTCTTTTTAAAACTTGGTTTTTCTTGACTGAAAGTGTCAGAATCTTTATATATTTTAACAATTTTTAAGTGTACATGTATTTAAAGTACATTAAAAATTTTTTATTAATTTATTTAACAATCCCGAAGACAAGCCCCTACGGTTTTGCAGGTGGGGAGAAGTACTTTACTATACAAAAAATGTATTTCTGAATGCATTCTCTTGCTACAAAATCATGCACGAAGCAACAATATATCTTGGTTTGACATTTTCCTTAATAAATAATCAGCCAATGTTTAACAATGGTACATCAATGACACCAATGGTGCCATTGTTAACATTGGTCAGTTTCCCACCAACTGTACCCAAAAACTCGTTCAGAGTACATATGGGTCCAATGGCACCAATGGTACAAATTAGTACCATTGGCAAACAGGTGATGGTACCACTGAAGATACTCTGAACGCACCCAAAGTCTGTTACGATTGATCTCTATCCCTTTACTTTGAAATAAAGGGAAAACACTGCACTACAACTCAGCCACAGCGAAGTCATGGGGACCTGTGAATTTACCTCACTATTTCCATGATTCCTTGTAACAGTATAATGAATTCCTTAAGGTAAATATATCCAATATTTGCAATATGCATTTTTTTTCTTCAAGTATGACTACCAATATGTTCTGGGAAGTATTAAATTACAAAACTTACCTTGGATTACTAATGTTTTCCTATATTAAATTATATTTTAAACAAAATTACTTACAAATTATTTTTTAGATGTTGAGATCTTTAAAAATTTCTTGCAAAAGATGTAAATATATATGACTATAACCTTCAGAGTTCGCTATTGTATCTGTAAAGTCATCACAACAGCTAGAGCCAGCTAGTTCATTATAACCATAAAGTTTAACAAAGAATTGTTAAGAATTTTGCCAAGGATACCAAATCACTTCCCTATATCTGTTAATTGCCATATCCATTGCAGCATTAATTGATGTTTTCATGCCTGACCTCTAAAATCGGTAGCTCTGGTGTCGGGCAATGGTAATTGCACACCCCTTATCCCATAAAAAAATTTCACCCCATATCTTGTTTTGTCCAATTGCACACATAGCTATTGTCTTTGATTACAGAAACCTTGTCCTTAAAGAAAAGAAAATTGTGAGATGGAATGCTGTTTACAACAATAAAGGGCAATTTGATGCACTACGTTATTTATTTTCCTTTCTGTACACAATAACGTACATGTAACTGCATGGTCTGACAAAACTTCATCCAGTACAACAAAACTTTTAACTGTGTCAGAACAAATGTCTGACAGTAATTTAAGAATTTTGACAACTCTGTTATATATAAAATACCCCCACCCCCATCTGCCCCAGTGAAATATGGAACAAAGAGTGAAAGGATATCAATGAAATACTACCAGGAGAGATAATCCATTGATGATGCAGATCCTTTCATTACCATTTCCTCTTTTATTTTTGCTATTGCTTGCAAACATTTTTCGGTTTCTTTCACAACAACAAATCGACTCATTGAATCAATTTCAGAAAATTCTTCATCTGCATCTAAGCTATGCATGCAACTTTTCGTTGATTCCACCAGAAATTCCTTTATCTCAAGAAGTTTAGACCACAACGTAGCATGATCTTTGATACCTAGTACCAAATACAAGTCTTTCAGGGCTGATTCATATAACTCAGATAATTCTGTTGCTTTTTCGTCATAAAAGATTCCAAAAGATTCTAATTTACAAATATCCCATTCTGAAACATGGTCTTCAGCAAACCTCCCAAATTTCACTCCGGAGGTGTAACTGTCGTCGCTTGAGTTTGATCTTCCCCTTTTCCGCATTAGTTCTGATGCTGAAGGGGATGCGCATGGTGATAAAAGGAAGTTGGAAGAATTAGATGAATCTGAAGAATTAGATGAATCGTCCATCCAATTTTTCTGGCGAATTATACAAATAGAATTTTCGGAATCTCGATCCCGAGTAGATATGGCAAGAAATGAACATACTTGAAAGTCGGGACTTATTTCTTGCCATATATGATCCCGAGTACTGCTGTTTTCACGAATTACGTCTTCAGGACGTGTTTGCGTGATATTTTGCCCGTAGAACGCGGGGGGGGGAGGCTATTTTGCTATGTAGTAAATTTTCCTCTAGATGCTGATCCCCCCCCCCCCCCCCCACACACACTTTTTGTTGTTGCAAGGTCGAGTACAGGCAAATTAAAGGATTTGGACAGTAAATTAGCTTCTTTTTTTGGGGGGCTTGTCAGGTAATTTTGGGAAGTTGCCCCCACCCCCCCCCCCTTTCACTTTTGGTCAGTTTAGGGGTTTTTTTTCAGATTTTTTGGGGAAGTCCAAAGTTGCCCCCACCCCCAACTTTTGAAACCATTGCTAGGGGCCTGTATTAAAACATTCAAAGCCACCGGCCCAAAGTATATATATTTTAAGTCACATGTATTTACATAATCACATATATTTACATAGTTGAGTTCAAACATAAAGCATAATATAACATATGTTCATCTTTACAATTCTTGTATTTTACAAGTATAACATGACTAATAAATATCAATCTTCATGAGACTCCATAAAAATGTCTCTTCTTTCAAAATCTAGAAAAAAAAATGTCTAAGCACTGAAGATACTTGTTTCCCCATACTGAAATAAATTTTCTTATTTCCTAAAAGAAATAGAGGATATTCAATGTTTTGTAGATGAATATGGAATTTATTTCACGAGTGGGACAGGATTTTTTGATATTTTCACGAGTGCGAAGCACGAGTGAAAATATCAAAAAATCCTGTCTCACGAGTGAAATAAATTCCATATTCATCTACAAAACATTGAATTTTCTGTTTATTACATTTTTTTTTTTTTTTGATTTTCCCTTTGCTTCTGTCTTTTCTTAATACAGTGTCATACATGTAGCTAGGCTTGACGTTATAGTTGAGCGGTTGAGACGTCATAGCTTAGCAGTTGTGAGATTGAAAACATTACATAGCATGGATTTTAACAACATATTTGGGAAGAAAAATGCAGTTTTAGCTCTATCAAGATGTTAGTTACTATCTCTATCTTATGACAGGCCAGAAATTATTTTTTACTTACTTTGATATCCTTTCACAATGTGAGAGAATATCATTTTGGTATTCTTTCACACTGTGAGAGAATATCACTTTTATTCAATAAATAAATCACAGTATTTCACTGTTAAAAATGTAATAAAGAGATATATTTTGATATTTGACAGCTTTTTCTAATATCATCTTAAATCTAAATCACAACATTTGATAAAGTGGACTACATTTTCAATATACAAAGAATACCTTTTCTATTAAATTGGACAAAATTTCATATTCTGTCATTTCTCGGAATATTTCTGTCTTATTCTATTAATTTCCACATAATGACAGGATACTCTTTATCTGCTCAAGGCTAACCTATAACTTTTATAATTTACAATATTCATGTATCGCACTGGTTCAAGGAGGGTTCTAAATGTACTTTAAATAAAATTCATGTTTAGTGTAAGTATTCAACATAGTGTGCCACTCATGCATATCTCCGGCCCTTTGTACGAACCCTCATTAAAATAAAGATACATTTCCAGCACCTTCAATTTCATGCAGTATCCAATTCGAAACATATTGGAAATCATACACAATGTACCTATACAACAAATTTCTTACCCCTATTGCCCATTTTCCCTTTGTTTTTCCAAGTGGCAACATCATTTCATGTGTCGTTTACCGATTTTTATTTGAAAATTAAAATAAGTACATCGTGTACTTATTTGTGTACTTATTTTAATTTTCAAATAAAAATCAGTGAACGACCCAGGTACATGTACTCATCATGCGCGGATCGAGAGGGGGGGGGGGGTCGGGACCCCCCTCCTCCCCTAGAAAACGTGGACCCCACCATCACCACCACAAAATAGGTGTTTTTCACGTTTGGGAAATGGATTTTAGGTTTGTTTGTTTGGTTTGTTTTATTTTATTTTTTTTGATTGTCAAGAAATATTTGGGTTGGAAATTTTTTTTGCTGGGGTGGACCCCCTGGAAAAAAATCCTGGATCTGCGCCTGCTCATGTGTTTCTTTTCATCTTAGTTCAGTCAGAGGTTAATCAAAATTTCCACATGCTTTTTTAATACACTGTATGTTTTCTATAATTTGTTTGTGCATGTAGTATACAAGTCATGAATCCCCATGCACAAATATAGAGGTAGGGTGGGTTCTGGGGGTCCGGAACCCCCCCCCCCCCTTGAATTTGCAAAGTTATTGAATTTACATACTAGTCTAAAGCAACTAATAGTGACCTTGGACACTCCTGAGTTGATGTCTAGGTACTCAGTTTACCTTCCTTGACTTTATGATGGCATTATTTAACATCAGTAGCGAAGTGTGAGTCACTTCAGAAAAATTCGTCCAAATTACTCTAAAACTAAATGTAGTACTACAAGTTCTACATTTGTATCTCTATGTCTTGCCAACTATTTTTTTTCATCAAGTTCTGTAGCTAAGTTGCTTGTAAATAAGATGTCAATCAGAAAGCAGAATGTTTTTTTTTTCCAGTTCATTCACGCAAGTCATCTATTAGGTCTTTCCTGGGAAGTACATGTATATACTGTCATCCCTGGTCTTTCACATTCGTACTGATTTCCATTTTCTTTAAGTAATTGGTTATCCTCAATGTCAACTTGCAACTCTAGATCTTACTCATTGAATTGAACATATTTTATTGACAGTCAAAAGGATTAGACACAAGTTCAAAAACTTAGATAGTAGTCTTCTCCTAATACAACATTTTGTAAAATTACCAAAATAAAATACATGTATATATAGATGGTCTACTACATATACATAGTAGTAATAGAAAGAAAACAAGCATTCTGAGAGTATTGCATTAGCAATACTAGTCCCCTACCGGCAAGTGTAATCTGGTTCCGTTCCCGTTAAGAATTGAAAATGCCATAATTCCGTCAAAAATTAATGAAGCAGGACGAAATGCAAACTTGATCTATAACTAATCAAGGTAAAGCCACATACCAAAAATCAGCTCAATATTTACAAGCGTTTAGAAGAAAATTGCGGAAAACCCGTAAAAATTGAAAAGACCGTAATTTCGTCAAAAATCAATGAAGTGGAACGAAATGCAAACTTGATCTGTAACTCATCAAGATACAGTCACATACCAAAAATCAGCTCAATATCTGCAAGCGTTTAGGAAAAAAGTGCGGAAAACCAAGTGGGACAGACTGACAAACAGACAGAGGGACAGCTAGACAGACGGACGGACAGACTCAGAGGAAACCTATAGTCCCCTCCGGTTTCACCGGTAGGGGACTAATAAGATCTTTAAATGTACAAATATAGATTTACAATGGGAAAAAATTAAGCTATTTTTTGAAAAGCAACCACATTCATTTAGAAAATTTGAATAATCTTAGAAAGTTCGGCATTTTGTTTAATAGTAAGAGAATCATCACCCCATAGCATTAAATGTACATCTATAACATATAAATTATTAAATGACAGTAGCTTATTCATTAAGGAATTCCTTGCATTTGCATAATTTTTACAAGCAAAAACAGATGGTATGCATCTTCTAGTAGTCCAAATGAACAATTTAGACTAGTTATTAAGTTACAATGATATAAGTCAGAGTTTAAAATACAATGGTGTCTCAATCTTGTATGAATTATGTTCAAAAACCTTTTTCCATATGAAAAATATTTCTGATGTTTTACAATATTGTTGTGCAGACAGTTCTTTAATTTTTTAATAGAAGTTGCCTCCCTTGCATTAAGACTAAGGGAATTCCACTTTCTGACAGTATCAGGAATAAATGATTTGTTAAATAATTCTAGTCTGTATTTTGGCAAAGAATAGTTTAAGGAATTCCTAGTAGTATATCCTGAAATATTGCCTCTTGTGTCAGGTACTAAATTTTGTATATATAGAGGATATTCAATGTTTTGTAGATGAATATGGAATTTATTTCACGAGTGGGACAGGATTTTTTGATATTTTCACGAGTGCGAAGCACGAGTGAAAATATAAAAAAAAATCCTGTCTCACGAGTGAAATAAATTCCATATTCATCTACAAAACATTGAATTTTCTGTTTATTACATTTTCTTTGATTTTCCCTTTGCCTCTGTCTTTTCTTAACACAGTGTCATAGCTAGGCTTGACGTCATAGTTGAGCGGTTGAGACGTCATAGCTTAGCAGTTGTGAGATTGAAAGATAACATAGCATGGATTTTAGCATCATATTTGGGAAGAAAATTGCAGTTTTAGCTCTATCAAGATGTTTACTTGCAATCTCTATCTTATGACAGGCCAGAAATTATTTTTTACTTACTTTGATATCCTTTCACAATGTGAGAGAATATCATTTTGGTATTCTTTCACACTGTGAGAGAATATCACTTTTATTCAATAAATAAATCACAGTATTTCACTGTTGAAAATGTAATAAAACTAGGTACTAAATTATTGTGCATTTTATACATTGTTATTAGTTTTGCTATGTTTCTTCTGTATTCTAAAGGTTCCCAACCTGTTTCCAAATATAATGAATTTCTTGAAGCAATAATTGTTAGCCCAGTAACTATTCTTGCAGCAAATAACTGAACTTTTTTAAGATTTTCAATGTCTGCCTTTGTGCAGCCAGACCAAACTTCAACAGCATATTCAAGGAACTCCAGCTTTTACATGTCCCACAGAGGAAAAAAGATTTCTATACATGACTTGTTGTGTGCTATTGCTTAAATAACTATCAAACCAATCTAGCATATCACCATTGATTCCATTTTTAGTTTGTAAATTAAGCCTTTATGCCAGACTCTATCAAAAGCCTTGGATAAATCACAAAAAAACCATACAGCAGAATTTACCTTCATCAATACTTTTCACATAACTATAGAAGGATATATTTGGTATACTGTGGAATGTCCTGGTAAAAAACCTGCTTGATATTTATAAAATATATTGTGTGAATACAGATAATTGTATACATGTTTAAAAATAATTCTTTCAAATATTTTGCTTATACAACTCAATGAAGAGACTGGTGTGTAATTTGAAGTGATGGAAGGGTGATGGAAGGGTCAACTTTCTTAAACAGATGAAGAACATGAACATGAGCTAATTTCCAACAGTCTGGAAAAGTTTTTAATGATAAGGATTTGTTGAAAAATTTACACATTCAAAATACTTTGAACATTAAATGCTCATCCAGACACACAGATTATTAGTCGCTCTTTGGGCACATTCGGAATAACTCTGCCGTAAATTTCCCGATGGATATATTCATCAAAGACGCCCTTAAACCATTGCCGTAGGCACCAGGGGGGGGGGGGGGTTGCCCCCCAATAATTCTGCCGATGTATAGAATACTATAGAAAACATTGCTACTATATACTTGTGCCCCCTCAGTAATAAAGTCTGATGACTTTTTTTTGCTTGTCAATTAATTATGGTACTCGATAGCCCCCCCCCCCAACTGAAAATGTATGGTTGTGCCCCCTCAAAGT
The DNA here is from genome assembly GCF_033153115.1 of Saccostrea echinata. Classification (NCBI taxonomy): domain Eukaryota; kingdom Metazoa; phylum Mollusca; class Bivalvia; order Ostreida; family Ostreidae; genus Saccostrea; species Saccostrea echinata. The sequence continues at coordinate 2,571,926 of NW_026889787.1, forward strand.
GAAATTGCTTCCTACGGGCCTGTTAAACCCATATTTATTGTAATATTCAGTAAATAATAGTCTTCATATTCTCTGTATAGATAAACAGCCAACATAATTGATATGAGTTCCTCCGAAAAATGTTGACGGTCATTTAATTCACGTAGTACAAAATATCTGTGAAATCAATTTTAACTCATCTCTTCAAAAACACGCTAGAAAAAAAAGACTAAAATTACTCTAATGTTAATAATCAATTATCTTTGGTATTATTAAGATTATTCATTGATCAATTACACCTACCAGTGACCAATGGTAGATTTATGTGATTAATGAACATTAAAACCATGAAAAGAAAATTATAAATTTTGTATGCTCTTTATTTTATTACATAACACTCTAAAATTCACTGTTTCGCTCTGTTAGAGCTCATCAGGCCGCCTAGCAGACGACGACAGTGGGTTTTTTTTTGTCTTTTTGGCACAAACTACATGTATGAAACTTTCACTATTTACACATTTTGGTCCAGTTAAAGCTGACTTCTTTTTTATTTCGACAATGTTTGCTGAGCCATTTTCCTTTGGAAACTTTCTGATACCTGCACACTCAAAATGCAACTACACAAAAGGACAGTTCTCATCCTCACAAGCAATGACATTGTTTGAGTCTTCATCCTACTCTATCTGGTCGACACAAATAACTTCCCGTCTTCGATCCTGACCAATATTATTTGCAGGTGATGCAGCAGTCAATATTTGCTTATGGAGAGGAATATAGCTTTCCAATAAGTTCTGGCAGAATGGAACTTTAAAAAACACCTTCCATTATCTAGTAATATCCTTACACAGAGTGGTGTCCCTTGCAACGTACTCGTGTTGATCTTCAATAGTCCAAACAATAAAGTCACAGAATTCTTTCCCTGTCATAAGCAGCTGCCTTGTACCTTGCAAAGTATTGTTGAGTCCTCCAACTCAGCTTCAAGTTATTGTTCACAGATTGAAGGCAGTCTATCGAATCACTTATCTAAGAATCCAGTTCGCAATATGGACGCTTAATTTCAATAAGGAATTCCCTGCAACAGTCACAACTACCAATCCCATCTAGACCTGCGCCAATGTATGGGTGTTGACTGCTGATTACAAAACCCACATCCTTTACTTCAAAATTTATGGGCATCTTGGCCATTTTGGTTGCATATTGACAATGTGCCTTTTTCTCATGTTCACAGCCTAACTCTGTTGCCTTTGAAGAAAACGTCTTGCTTAACAAGGATTTTGGATGGATTTTCCATAGAAGTTCTGCATGCTCTTTTAAAACAAGTACATATAAGTCGTAAAGTGCCCCCACTGTTCCAGCTATCTTGCTCTCAGGTTGCAACTTCACAGTCTACAGCTTCCTCCTCTGTCACAGTGATTTATGAGAATGCATCCTCACCATGTTTTAACAACAAATCTTTTTGAAGCAATCCACAGTCCTTGTTGTACAGCTCTGAAAGCACTGTTGGGTATTTCTAATCTTAACATTGGCTTCAATGGCAAAAAAAAAAAAAAAAAAAAAAAAAAAAAAAAACAGAGCACCAACATGTGAGCACACCTCCCCAATACCTGCCAATGATAAAACAAAATAATTTATTCCATCAATCACAAAACCTTAGAAATATACTTTATATTAGAAATTATAATGAGAAAAAAAACATTATAATGTGGAAAATGTACACCATTTATCATGCTTAAGATGAAAAATAACGAAAGGTCCAGGGGCCACATTGTTCACCTGAGCACATTGGCAAGGAAAAAGTACAAATCAGTTCGGTATTGAAAAGTTTACATAAGGGGGGGGGGGGTTCTAAAGTACCTGAGGATGCTTCCACATCAATATAACAAATCATGTCTTTTCTGTTCTTCACAAGAAGATTTTTAAAGATTTTTTTCCTATTAATTTCTTTGTAAGAATTTGATCCCCCACTGTGGCCCCTCCCTACCCTCAGGTGTCATCATTTGAACAAACTTGAATCTACACTGTCTGAGGATGCTTCCAAATCAATATGACTATACATCTATAAGAGAAGAAGATTTTTTCCTATATATTCCTATATAAAACTTTGATCCCCCGTTGTGGACCCACCCTACCCCTGGGGGTCATCATTTGTACAAACTTGAATCTACACTATGTAAAGAAGGTTTTCTTTAATTAAGTTCCAACTTTTTTGGCCCTGTGGTTCTTGAGAAGATTTTTAAAACATGCCACCAAAATTTAACTATTTCTAATTATCTCCCCCTGAATGAGGGCATGGCCGTTCATTTGAATAAACTTGAATCCCCTTTACCCAAGGATGTTTTGTGGCAAGTTTGGTTGAAATTGGCCAAATTATTTTGATAAGTATACTCTTCACGTCTTTTAGGTCGCCCGCGTGGCGCAGTGGTTAGAGCGTTCGCTCTAGAGTCGCGGCGTAAGGAGTTGATCCTTACGTCGCGGGTTCGAATCCCACTGTGGGACGTGGAGACCGGTCCTTCGGATGAGACCGTATAAACCGAAGTCCCGTGTCGCAGTAGGTGCTGGCACGAAAAAGATCCCTCACTGCTCAATGGCCGTAAGTGCCGAGTATAGGACAAAATTTGTAGCTCTCCACCGGCAAGTGGTGGCGTCTCCATTTGAGTGAAAAATTCTCGAGAGGGACGTTAAACAACATACAAACAAACAAACAAACTTCACGTCTTTTAGACATTCTAAGAAGGTTTTCATTTTGTCCTCGATTTTAGATCCGATGGTATTTAACTAATAAAAACTATGAAAGTACGTTTTGTATTATATATAAAGCATTAATGTATAATTCTTTAACACCTTCCTCAAAACAAAATAATTCAGTAGATCTATAAGAAAGTAGTGAAGGAAATCAGGCGATCGAAATTGATCGCTAGTAAATTAAACGGGGATGATTCCAGCAATGTGCTAATCAAAATTTATTAATCACAGTACTTTTTTTTATGAAATCTGAAAAACACCGAATATTCGAATCTTAAATTCATATTCGAATATCAACTCATCGAATGAATATTCGAATGTTCGAATATTCGTTGACATCCCAACTATTAACTTTTTGTGCCTTAAAAAATTGCCTGGCGACTTAAAATTTGCATTGGCGACTGAATTTTTTTGATAAGACGCCAGCTGGCGTCTAAATTTTAGAGGCCCTTTAGAGGCTTTATATACAATTAATAACTGTAAATTCCAAGGGGGGTGGGATGGGGGGTCCGGACCCCCACTGGTGATGTTCACAATGACCACTTGACAACATATTCCATTTTTGAAAAGAGGAAGGAGGAAGGAGGGGACGCAACGCATTCTACAGGTGTTCCAAGAACAACATGGCATTCCTTAAGTTGGCATATTTTTAACTGTCCCTCTCCTCAAGTTCAGAGAGAGAGAGAGAGAGAGAGAGAGAGAGAGAGAGAGAAAGAGAGAGAGAGAATTAGGAAGTAAAGTATGAAAACCATTTGAAAGATTTTGAATATTGAACAAAAAATAACTTAACAGACGGTATGAATTATTTACATAAAAATTAATAGTCATAAATATTGAACAAGCTTTTTACTAAAATTATGATGAAGTAAAGTTATAGATTTCAGCGTCAGTCAGACATGCCGGTTAATGGAAGAATTGTCAGTCGTAAAGCAACATGTTCTTTGACAGACTAAGAGAAGAGGCAAAGGGGTAGGGGTGGGGGGTGGGGGGTCTCTTAATTTTCTCAAATACAAATGTAATATATATCATGTCTATATTTCCCACAAGACCTTCAAATTAGGTTTTCTTTTCACAAACAAAAACTACATCCCCCGCCCTCATTTTCCCTGTGATTCCGTGAAGGAAGGGGTCAAAGGCGTCTTCGTCTCTAGGCCCCTCAAACAAAAATCCTGGATCCGTCCCTGCCAGTGGGGCTTTTATGAAATAAAAAAAAAAATTCGTTTGCATAAAAAGTACCTGATGTGCTTGCAAATACGTATTCAACCATTTTAAGATCAAATCCCGATAGCTGTATTTACCGTGTACTTAATAAATATGTTTTTAAATAATGGCTATTGTTTCGAAATATTTATCATTTTGTGGAGATTTCTAAGCGTGAAAAAAGAAGGCGGAAAAACAGCAACCAAGTCATCGTAATCATGAATTAATTGCTGGATGATCCAATGACAAAGGAATTATTGATATTGATGTCGATGAAATTGTTGCTGGTGACCAAATGTGTGTAAACATTCCAATTTAAAACTGAAACTAAACAAAATAACAAAGTATGGATTACTGACAATCATAAAAGAACCAAAATTACTTGTCACAGATGATAGGACACAAGAGCCCCCCTCCAGTTTTATCCCCCCTTCCCTGGCTGTACGCTTGTTTTCTATTATTGTTTTCAATATGATTACTTACATTTTTGCTGATTTCGATGCAGAATGTAACGCTTTAATAACTGTACTTTTGCTTAATTGATCAGGACTAGGACAGGTTTTCTACCAAATTATTAAATATATTGAAGAAGGAAAGTGTTTCAAAATTAAAATCGGGATTGGAAATTTGAAGTTTTGGGTGTTTTTGAAGTAAAATTATTTGGAGGCATTTTCTGTAGTGACTTTAACTCTTTTTAAGGATCAGCCGTGGCACACACAGTCTTCAAACTCTCCATGATAAAAGTATTTGACAGGCTCTTAGGAAGCAATGTCAGGTTTTTTTCAAGGGGGGGGGGGCACAACCAAACATTTTCAATGGGAGTGAGCACTACCAAAAAGGAGGTCATAAGGATGTATTTATTGAGGGGGGCACATCCATAAAGTAGCTTTCTTTTCTGTAAAATATTATGTACATGTACTGCAAAATTATAGGGGGGGGGGCGCCCCTCCCCTGTGTTCCAACGGCCACGTTTGATAAAAAAAAAAACAAAACAAAACAAAAAAAAAAACAAAACAAAACCATAAATCAGGCAAAAATGGTTTGTTATGTGACTTGAAAAGTAGCATTATAAATGAACATGTTTAAAGTTCCGGTCTATCACTAACGTTGGCAACACTGTAGGACTCTGTAGGAATATAACAGTAACTCTTTCCTAAAGTTAAAGATGTCTTATTCGGATAATGAAATAATTTAGAATACAACTATATTACATGCGTTACCATGGAAATAAAGGTGTTAATAAGCAATCATTTCAAAAATAAAAGTAAATTGTTGTAAGTTGCAATGTTAAAAAAGAATAAAAAGGGTAGGAAAAAACTTGCTAGTAAAAAACTTATATATTAGTATTTTATGAAAGAAATGTGATATACTGTGTTGTTAATTGGTTGGCATCGTTAAAAAAAAAATTCTGCATATTTTTATCTATATCTTACTTTAGCACACGTGCCCTTGAAGTTTTACCTTCTTTCAAAAAAATAAAACAAAAAAAAAAAAAAAAAAAAAAAAAAACTACGAAAGCCGGATAGGCTCATTTTTGACAAGATAAAAAAATAATTAACTCGTTATAACGAGATAGTTTTCTCGTTATAACGAGTTAGTATCTCGTTATAACGAGTTAGTTATCTCGTTATAACGAGTTAGTTATCTCGTTATAACGAGTTAGTATCTCGTTATAACGAGTTAGTTATCTCGTTATAACGAGTTAGTTATCTCGTTATAACGAGTTATTATCTCGTTATAACGAGATAATTATCGCGTTATAACGAGTTAGTATCTCGTTATAACGAGTTAGTTATCTCGTTATAACGAGATAATTATCTCGTTATAACGAGTTAGTTATGTCGTTATAACGAGACAGTTTTCTTGTTATTTCGAGACTTAATAGCAATATAGGAATAAAAATGGCTGCAGTTTTAAATGCCATTGAATTTTTAGCAAGTAATTATCAGTCAAATTTAACTTGGAAGAATTGATAAATGGTTGAAAATTTAATTTGCTCTGGGGTTTACTTATGATTAAATCTTGAACTATCTCGCTGTCAATAATCATAGCAACTCTAAGGCGAACACATTTACACATTTTCGTGAACTCCTCCTCAAATTGTTGCATTAGGACGCGATATTTTTCTTAAAATAATATTGCCAAACATACTTGCTTCAAACTTTGGCAATTTATCTATGACAACTATTTCTGATGAATGACACTATTTCGATATGTTTTGGACGACTTACCGGTATACACTTTCATATATCAATTTCTATACCGCTAAAATTAAATATCAGAGACAATATAAGTGCAACATATCGTTTATGCAACATATAATATATAGATTACAGTGTTATACAAATGTTACTTCTGAGATTCAGAAATGTTTTGAAGACGGGGGATGGTGAGGCATCAGCAGTTAGATCATAGGCGTAGTAATAGAGGGGCTAATGTCCACACCACCACTTTTGAAAAGTGGGGGTTAAGAGTATCTTTGTGCCCCTTCATCCATATTTTTTTTGACCTGAGTAAATATCTCCCGAAAATAATGGCGAATACTCGTAGTTGGAATATCAAATCTATTTTTTTTTCTTTTACTTGTCAAATATTTTACTTGGTTTACCCCCCCCCCCCCCCTTGAACTTCGTGACTTAGCTTATGCATATTGTCCACTATAATGAGGAATGGTGAAGCAAAAAATGATATGTGTTACCATGGTAACCATGAAAGTTATTTTTAGAATAATATTGCCAATACCTAATTACATGAGGTCAAATATTTGTTTTTCTTACGTTGTTGATTGAGTTTGATCATGTAACATCTATCATTTGTGACTATGGAGCGTTTTTCAGCATTTTTAAGCATCAAAATTGTATTCCAAATGTACCCATGGTTACCACTTACATAGAGATAAATTCTAAATAGTTTCTTTATAGCATAAGTGGCAACAAGGTGTCATGTTTTTGGGAGAATGGTTTGTTTGTTTTTCTTAGTCTTTATTAAGGCTTAATAAAGATTTAAAGTAGCTGAAAATCTCATTTTTTTCAACTGTTCTGGCTGTTATCATGGCAACCAAGACACAACGAAATTTTATTTGATATATGTTTCTGGTGTCAAGTTGTAATAATGGGCAAAGTTTCATCAAAATCGGTGACAATGCGTGGCAAAGAAGTTTAAGTGGTTACAGAGAATCGCTATTAAAGCCTAACAAATGGTTTCATATCCACATGATTTATTCGGAATATTCAAAATAATGGGATTATTATTGCGACAAATATTACGCAAACATTATTATAATTTTAACAAATTCAAGAAAGCTTGAACAGGGCAGTTAAATCAGCCAGAGTATATCATTTTTTTTCTGATCTCCTTGTACAAGTTGACAAAATTTTGATGTTATATACATTCCATCTGAAGATGACACTAGTTCTATTTTGCAATTTTAAGGTATAACACAACAGCATGAGGCGGTCACGTTTCCGTATATTTGTCTTCGGTCATTCCAATAAACAATACTAATCAAAGGCATAACACAAAAAAACTAGTATGCTGTTCCATAAAATCTTTATCACGCACACTTCAAACAAATTTGATCGACTTGCTTCTGTATATTTCCTAAAAATAATGGTCTATTCTTTACTTAGATATATCAATTCTTAAACTAGATCAATTTTTATCTCGTTATAACGAGATAATTATCTCGTTATAACGAGATAACTAACTCGTTATAACGAGATAATTATCTCGTTATAACGAGATAACTAACTCGTTATAACGAGATACTAACTCGTTATAACGAGATACTAACTCGTTATTACGAGATAATTATCTCGTTATAACGAGTTAAATATTTTTTTTTGTCTTGTCAAAAATGAGCCTATCCGGCTTTCGTAAAAAACAAAACAAAACAAAACAAAAAAAAAAAAAAAAAAAAAAAAAAACAAAACAAAACAAAACAAAACTTTAATCTTCATTGGCAGAACTATAGAGAATGAGAAACCAATAACTTAAAAGGCAATGGCGTGTTCTAAACTTCTCTATTTCAAGAAAATTCAAAACCCATGCACGTTTTTAAATTGTACGTGCAGTAAAGTAAGGGGAAAATGACCTTTGACAGCCCCCTCCCCTAGAAGAACAATACTCCCTCTAGATACCGGTAACACGGATCCCTGGTAAAATGTTTAAGAGATTCGCTTATGTATTCTATATATACATGTATGAAGAAAAGAGACTTGTCCTATCCCTCCCCCGGAAATTTGGAAGTTTCATATTTGTGTAGTAAATAAAAGTAAGGAAAAGATGACTATGGACAGCTCCCCCCTTACAGAACACGCACTCCATCTAGATAACAAACTATAACACGTATCCCTGGTAAAATGGTTAGGAGAGTGAATTATATATACATGTATGAAGGAAAGCTACTCCCCCAAGGAGGGGGTAACGCTACCCCTCCCCCAAATAGGATTTTTGGGTTTGGACAAGCTGTTTAGGATTCTTTGTTTTGTTTTGTTTTTTTTTTTGCTCGTCAAAACATTTCTGTAATCAATTTTTTAGAAGGTACCCCCCCCCCCCCCGGAAAAAAAATTCCTGGATCCGCACATGAAACCAATGCAATGAATGTCGCGGACGAAAAAAAAAAACTCTCAATGCTAGCGCTACGATAGAGCTTGATAACAACAGATTCTTTCAAAGTTAATTAAAATATCTCTGTTTAGATGAGACTTATTATTTTTTTTGTAAGGTTATAACTAGCAAAATTAAGAGTTGTGTCTTAACGAGAGATCATCCATTTTTTCCTCAGTCTAGCAGTTCTGCATCATGCAGCCTGTCTCAATGACGTCAATTAATTGCTCCTCTTTATCAGTCTGTTGTCTCACCCACATTTTTTACTGTTAGCAAAATAGAGTAAGTTATATTTTGTTGATGAGATGGTCAAAAAGTAAATATAGTATTTCAGGTCAAGGTTATCCTTAGATGATTTTTTTTGAGTTTAGGAAACATTTGTTGTTATTTATATCACCTGCATTTTCTCTGCTCACTTATATAGCAAATACACGTGAATTCTATTGAATTTTATCAATTTTTAGTACAGTTGATCTCCAGTGTTAATGTAAGAGACTGTGCTACAGAGAGGACGACAGAGATGGAGGCCAGGTCGAAGTAACGGTGCATGTATCTGATAATGGATGATACCTAGGATAGTGGATGATATACCTAGGATAATGGATGATACCTAAGATAGTGGATGATACCTAGGATAGTGGGTTTTACCTAGGATAGTGGATTTTACCTAGGATAGTGGATGATACATAGGATAGTGGATGATACCTAGGATAATGGTTGATACCTAGGATAGAGGATGATACCTAGGATAGTGGTTGATACAAATGATAGTGGATGATACCTAGGATAGTGGATGATATCTAGGATAGTGGTTGATACCTAGGTTAGTGGTTGATACCTAGGATAGTGGATAATACCTAGGATAGTGGATGATACCTAGGATAGTGGATAATACCTAGGATAGTGGATAATACCTAGGATAGTGGGTGATACCTAGGATAGTGGATAATACCTAGGATAGTGGATAATAATTAGGATATAGTGGATGATACATAGGATAGTGGATGATACCTAGGATAGTGGATGGGGTCACTATACGCGTGGGGTCAGTTTGTCATGGATGGAATATAGAGACAATAATTTTCTAAGCATTTTTTTTCTAAGAAAGGTATGGATATGTTATTATATAAAAGAAGGACAATTTTTTAGTATGCGACTGTAGTTATTACAAATCAGCTATGAACAGAGTCGTCGCCAAGTTTCTGGAAATAGGAGATGGGATTTCCTCTTCTTGGCCATTTTTACCGGTTCTGGTGCTTTTTAAAGTCATTTTTCGACAAGTAAACAAAATGTATATAGTGGTGTGACCTCAGTCAGAAAAGTAATGAATATATTTATTTTATTTATTTTTATTTCAGATATAATCAGTATTTTCAAGTTTTTTTTAAATAAGAGGTGGGATGCAATCGCACCCAATGACGTTGAATTAAATAATATATAACTTACAGCCTATTTAGATATAGAACAATAGTTTTTTTGCTGTAAAAATCTAGACAAAATTTTCTTTTGAATAGAGTATTAAGGAACCTCTAAAAAATGCACACTTATGATCGAGTTTTAAATCAGTGATAAATTTATCTGTGATCAGCCCTAGGATCTTCAAGAAAATACATGTAAAGTCATTCTCAGTTTTTTATCTATGCTAAGCGCCTTGGTTTAATTATGACATCCCAGATCAGAAAAAAATTAGTGATCCAACAATTTCTTTTGTTCAGTAGAAACGTTTTACAATTTGTCAATTTCTCTCTACATATCTTAGTTGAAAAATCATTCAAATTAGTTTTATTTGACTTCTACTACTTTAGTTCTGTAAAGAAATATATCTTTCTATAAATGAAAGTAAAATATGAAACCATGCTGCTCCGCTGAATGAGATGTTTATGATTATAAAGTGTGTGTTTTATTTTTTGGACTGTGTGTGCTTTGTTTTTGTTTGTTTGATTTGTTTTGTTTACTTTTTTAAAACAATAAATTTTAACAGTCGTTTACTTCTCACAGACATCAATAAACCATTTGGGGCATTAGTATACCGTAGCTGCTGGTGAAGGATTTTTTCTTCAACTTAAACCGTGATGGAACGATGAATCTTTCAGGATTCCAATCATGATGCTGAAGATCAGGACTGCATACAATCTTTGGAAGGAACATTTTTATTTTGTTGAATTGAATGAAACAATGCGCCAGAAATATGATTTTGCATTTACCCAACTTCTTGGTCATCTTCATTGCAATGCGATGACAGCAGAAGATGTATGTAATAGGGAATATCAATTTCAGTTGAGGGGGGGGGGAGTAAACATTTTCAGTTGGGAGGGGGGCACTACCAAACATACAATCCTTGACAAGCCAGAGAGAGAGAGAGAGAGAGAGAGAGAGAGAGAGAGAGAGAGTCATTAGACGTAATTATTGAAGGCACGTCCATAAAAAGCTTTGTTTTTCTGTAGTACTGTATACTATATATATCGGCAGAAACATTGGGAGCCCCCCCCCCCCCCCCCCGTGCACACCTCGGTTCCTTCGGGTATTTAAAAACAGAAACAAGTGACAATAGTCCACATCATTCCTTCTCATCTCTTAACGCGGAGTTAGAAAGTAGATTCATACAACAACCAGTCGAGTGAAAAACTTATTAATAAGGAGAAAAGGTCATACTGTTAATAAGATTATTCAAATGCAGACGATACAGTTGGCTACATAACATTCAGGGTACCGATCTTCTTAATAATCATACATTGTTTTGCTTTTCTCTCATTACCAAAACAAAACAAATAACAAAAAAAAAAAAAAAAAAAAAAAAAAAAAAAAAAAACCACCACCACCACAAAAAAATTAATATAGATACCGTTTTCATCAGTTCATCAATCGAAGAGGAACAACTCTAAAAATCTCTAAAAATGTAGAAGATGCATGCATGTTTTCTCTCCCCTTTGTTGAGTTATTTCTGCTGTTTTCCGAACAATTGCTGCCTACAATTTTTCCACGAATACACAGATATACATTTACTGTGATTTATATAGTTATTTGTTAAAAATCAAAAGGACCATTGCAAAATAAAAGAAATTAACTACATGTACACGTTTAATTTGTTAGTGTTTTCTATAATAAATAATGTCATAGGTTTTCCTCTTTATCAGAAACGACACCATACGTCAGTTATCTATCAAAAGTAAAGGAGGAAATATGTCATGAGAATGTAAATTCTGCAACTAAATTGTCCTTTTATTTATATCAGCATAAAGAATATTCTTGAATTCATTTGCAGTTGCGTGATCAATCGATTGTTTGTATCTTTTGTGTCCCTTGCAAGATTGGACATATTTCACTCATAAAACACCATACTAGTTTTTCATATTTTGGAAGCCAATTTAACAGTATTATATAACGTGGTAACTAAATGCATTGGCGTATCGAATAGTATGGAGAGCCCGGGGTTTTTAACCCCTACCATTTTTGTTCTCCGGGACATTTTTGTATAGATTTCGAATATTAGGTATATTTCATTTAGTATTTGATTAGAAAAACAAGTATTATATTTAACAGAAAACCTAGTATTAAACAAAACACATATTATTTTGATTAAAGGATACAATCTTCTATGGATTGTAGACACCCCCCCCCCCTTTGCTACTTTGCTTGTTCTGGTTCTGTAATACAGATTTTTTTTGTGTGTTTGGAAATACTCAAAATAAAATTCTCAAAAATTCAGTCATATTGCTTTAAATTCAAGTTTTTGGTCTTAGTCGTAAGTTCTTTTGTAAAACGGGCTCCTAGCTTTCAAGAAATTTCAACAAATAAGTGGTACAATTAAGGACAAACGTATAGTTAAACTTAGTGTACCTCCAGATGGATCGTAAATATCACACTAGTCAATGGACATTATTTCAGAACCTATCAGAAGCAAATGTTGATTTTCCCTTTGATCTAGATAAAGCAGCTGTAAGGAACTCTTATGCAGATTTTATTAAAGAATATATCTCTGAACTACTTCCACATCTCACTTTAAATGGCACTCTGCAGCTGGATAAAATTTACAGCAAAATTAAAGAAAAGTTAGGTACTGTTGACACAATCAAATGTCTGATTTGTGGTAAATTATGGAAAAAAAGTAAAGTGTGCTCTTTGTAAAATTAATATGTGTGCATTTGAGAAATACATGTACAATTATATATACATGTATATATATAAAGAATTTATAAAATATCAGAGTTACATAACTCCCAATTTAAAACACAGCAGTTCATGAAAAGTTGCGCAAACCATCACCTTTCATTTGCACCCGATCCGATACTTATTAGCTGCTACTATAACAAACTTATTAGCATTATTTGCATGCTTATAAAACTCATAAAGTCGGACTTTAGACCGCACGGTCTACCGCGGTACAATATTAGCTGTTGAAATAATGCATCTACACTACGAATACATAACAAAACAGAAGCCCACGGTTCATTTATTTGCAAAATTAATCAAATAATTAATAATAACCAATCATAAATTACAGGAAGCGGATGTTATTTAATTCAAAGGAAATCTAAACAACAGAATA